>NC_138305.1:108262500-108297500 GCF_965601325.2 Salmo salar
AGGGAGATGCCAGTGGTTCTTTCTGCAGGGAGACTTGGTGTGCATTGATTGGATAGAGGGGGTGGAGAGGAGGGACAAGGAGATGACAGGATGTGTGTGTGCTGCTTTCAGACTGAATAGTGTTCTGTGATACAACTGTGTGTGTGTGTGTGTGTGTGTGTGTGTGTGTGTGTGTGTGTGTGTGTGTGTGTGTGTGTGTGTGTGTGTGTGCTGCTTTCAGACTGAATAGTGCTCTGTGATACGTACGTGTGTGTGTGTGTGTGTGTGCTTTCTCTGCTCTGACGGAGGGGTGGAAAGAGGAGATTTGTATGGCAGGCAGCTGGGCTGGACAGGCAGTTTTACGCACACACACTGAGAGGCGACCTGTGAGATCGATCAGGCGTTTGAGTAGCTCTCTTCCATGCTGCTTTAAAGGATATTGTCTAGACACACCCCAGCTTATAGATCCACACTGGAGATTATACACACACACACACACACACACACACACACACACACACACACACACACACACACACACACACACACACACACACAGCTCTGCCTTGCGCTGGGAGATCAATAGGAGACACCTTGAAACACACTCCCACAGTATGTACGCCCAAACACACACACACACACACACACACACACACACCCTTTGTCCTGGGTTTTAGCTGGCTAAGCTAACAGCTCTCCACTGCAGTAGGAATGTTAGCACTGCGGCTGCAGGCTACCAGTACCATGCTGCTGACTGGCTGGGGTTTAAAATGGAGAGCTCAGACAGCTAATGGAAACCACCTGCCTCCTTCTACTCTTCTCTTTCTCCACTCCTCTCCTCTCTCTATTCCTCTTCCTCCCCTTCTCCTCCCCTCTCCTTCATCTTCCTCCCCCCTCTCCTTCCTCTCTTCCTCACCCTCCTCTCCCCCTCTCCTCTCTTCCTCTCCTCTCCCCCTCTCCTCTCTTCCTCTCCTCTCCCCCTCTCCTCTCTTCCTCTCCTCTCCCCCTCTCCTCTCTTCCTCTCCTCTCCCCCTCTCCTCTCTTCCTCTCCTCTCCCCCTCTCCTCTCCCCCTCTCCTCTCCTCTCCCCCTCTCCTCTCTTCCTCCCCCTCTCCTTCCTCCCCCTCCTCTCTTCCTTTCCTTCCTCCCCCTCCTCTCTTCCTCTCCTCTCTTCCTCTCCTTCCTCCCCCTCCTCTCTTCCTCTCCTCTCTTCCTCCTTCCTCCCCTTCTTGTCTCCAACATGGCCGCCTCCCTCCAGTGAACAAACGAGGCTGTAAATAGTCAGAGGAAGACAGGGAGAGAGTGTTCATGGTGAAGCAGGTTTAAAGAGGTGCAGATGATTCCTGTGAAAGCCTAAGCTGACATGTGGAACTGTTTTAAGATGTTCACGGGCGGCAGGTAGCCTAGTGGTTAGAGACAGGTAGCCTTGTGGTTAGAGCGTTGGACTAGTTAACCGTAAGGTTGCAAGATCGAATCCCCGAGCTAACAGGGTAAAAGTCTGTTGTTCTGCCCCTGAACAAGACTGTTCCCCGGTAGGCCATCAGTGTAAATAAGAATTTGTTCTTAACTGACTTGCCTAGTTAAATAAAAGTTAAATAAATACTATGAGTCATTTATCTATTTGATTTAGATTTTTAGGACCCCTTTAGGTATATATATATATATATATATATATATTATTTGTTAAAATATTGTTATTTGACCTTTACTACTAAAGGCCGTAGAAACACATTGAATAACACATTCAGAAATTCAGAAATGACAAAACAGTCAAAAAAGAAATCATGAGGAACACGGTTTTGAAGTATCAGGATTTATTTTTAAATATTATTTTTACACATTTAACCCCATTTTACACTGGGAAGGCACAAAACGACCTCCAGACTTCCATATTTGTTTTTAGGCAGGTAGCGGTTTCCTTCAGTCCAGTCCGGTGACACTTGTGATGGGTTGTAGAGTAAAACGGTTAAACGGTGTTCGTGAGACTCTCCCTTTTCCATAGATTAATAGAGTTTTTGTTGGCCAAACCGTTCAGACACTGCAGACGTTTTCGCAAGAAGACAGATTATTTTTTTTGGGGTGGGTGGGGGATGTTTGGGATGGTCTGACAAACCAGAGCTGTAGATCGAGGAGGTTAGAGGAGGTATCCTAGTGGTTAGAGACAGGTAGCCTAGTGGTTAGAGACAGGTATCCTAGTGGTTAGAGACAGGTAGCCTAGTGGTTAGAGACAGGTATCCTAGTGGTTAGAGACAGGTAGCCTAGTGGTTAGAGACAGGTAGCCTGGTGGTTAGAGACAGGTAGCCTGGTGGTTAGAGCAGGTAGCCTGGTGGTTAGAGCAGGTAGCCTAGTGGTTAGAGACAGGTAGCCTAGTGGTTAGAGGAGGTAGCCTAGTGGTTAGAGGAGGTAGCCTAGTGGTTAGAGACAGGTAGCCTAGTGGTTAGAGACAGGTAGCCTAGTGGTTAGAGACAGGTAGCCTAGTGGTTAGAGACAGGTAGCCTAGTGGTTAGAGACAGGTAGCCTAGTGGTTAGAGACAGGTAGCCTAGTGGTTAGAGGAGGTAGCCTAGTGGTTAGAGACAGGTGGCATAGAGGTTAGAGACAGGTGGCCTAGTGGTTAGAGACAGGTAGCCTAGTGGTTAGAGACAGGTAGCCTAGTGGTTAGAGACAGGTAGCCTAGTGGTTAGAGACAGGTAGCCTAGTGGTTAGAGGAGGTAGCCTAGTGGTTAGAGACAGGTAGCCTAGTGGTTAGAGGAGGTAGCCTAGTGGTTAGAGGAGGTAGCCTAGTGGTTAGAGACAGGTAGCCTAGTGGTTAGAGACAGGTAGCCTAGTGGTTAGAGACAGGTAGCCTAGTGGTTAGAGACAGGTAGCCTAGTGGTTAGAGACAGGTAGCCTAGTGGTTAGAGACAGGTAGCCTAGTGGTTAGAGACAGGTAGCCTAGTGGTTAGAGGCAGGTAGCCTAGTGGTTAGAGGCAGGTAGCCTAGTGGTTAGAGACAGGTAGCCTAGTGGTTAGAGACAGGTAGCCTAGTGGTTAGAGACAGGTAGCCTAGTGGTTAGAGACAGGTAGCCTAGTGGTTAGAGGCAGGTAGCCTAGTGGTTAGAGGCAGGTAGCCTAGTGGTTAGAGGCAGGTAGCCTAGTGGTTAGAGGCAGGTAGCCTAGTGGTTAGAGACAGGTAGCCTAGTGGTTAGAGAGTAGCCTAGTGGTTAGAGGAGGTAGCCTAGTGGTTAGAGACAGGTAGCCTAGTGGTTAGAGACAGGTAGCCTAGTGGAGGTAGCCTAGTGGTTAGAGGCAGGTAGCCTAGTGGTTAGAGGAGGTAGCCTAGTGGTTAGAGACAGGTAGCCTAGTGGTTAGAGACAGGTAGCCTAGTGGTTAGAGACAGGTAGCCTAGTGGTTAGAGACAGGTAGCCTAGTGGTTAGAGACAGGTATCCTAGTGGTTAGAGACAGGTAGCCTAGTAGTTAGAGACAGGTAGCCTAGTAGTTAGAGACAGGTAGCCTAGTAGTTAGAGACAGGTATCCTAGTGGTTAGAGACAGGTAGCCTAGTGGTTAGAGACAGGTAGCCTAGTGGTTAGAGACAGGTAGCCTAGTGGTTAGAGACAGGTAGCCTAGTGGTTAGAGACAGGTAGCCTAGTGGTTATAGACAGGTAGCCTAGTGGTTAGAGGAGGTAGCCTAGTGGTTAGAGGCAGGTATCCTAGTGGTTAGAGGCAGGTAGCCTAGTGGTTAGAGGCAGGTAGCCTAGTGGTTAGAGGCAGGTAGCCTAGTGGTTAGAGGCAGGTAGCCTAGTGGTTAGAGGCAGGTAGCCTAGTGGTTAGAGGCAGGTAGCCTAGTGGTTAGAGGCAGGTAGCCTAGTGGTTAGAGACAGGTAGCCTAGTGGTTAGAGGCAGGTAGCCTAGTGGTTAGAGGCAGGTAGCCTAGTGGTTAGAGGCAGGTAGCCTAGTGGTTAGAGGCAGGTAGCCTAGTGGTTAGAGACAGGTATCCTAGTGGTTAGAGACAGGTAGCCTAGTGGTTAGAGACAAGTATCCTAGTGGTTAGAGACAGGTAGCCTAGTGGTTAGAGGCAGGTAGCCTAGTGGTTAGAGGCAGGTAGCCTAGTGGTTAGAGGCAAGTAGCCTAGTGGTTAGAGGCAGGTAGCCTAGTGGTTAGAGGCAGGTAGCCTAGTGGTTAGAGGCAGGTAGCCTAGTGGTTAGAGACAGGTAGCCTAGTGGTTAGAGACAGGTAGCCTAGTGGTTAGAGACAGGTAGCCTAGTGGTTAGAGACAGGTAGCCTAGTGGTTAGAGACAGGTAGCCTAGTGGTTAGAGACAAGTATCCTAGTGGTTAGAGACAGGTAGCCTAGTGGTTAGAGACAGGTAGCCTAGTGGTTAGAGACAGGTAGCCTAGTGGTTAGAGGCAGGTAGCCTAGTGGTTAGAGACAGGTAGCCTAGTGGTTAGAGACAGGTAGCCTAGTGGTTAGAGGCAGGTAGCCTAGTGGTTAGAGGCAGGTATCCTAGTGGTTAGAGACAGGTAGCCTGGTGGTTAGAGACAGGTAGCCTGGTGGTTAGAGGCAGGTAGCCTGGTGGTTAGAGACAGGTAGCCTGGTGGTTAGAGGCAGGTATCCTAGTGGTTAGAGACAGGTAGCCTAGTGGTTAGAGACAGGTAGCCTGGTGGTTAGAGGCAGGTAGCCTGGTGGTTAGAGACAGGTAGCCTGGTGGTTAGAGACAGGTAGCCTGGTGGTTAGAGACAGGTAGCCTGGTGGTTAGAGACAGGTAGCCTGGTGGTTAGAGACAGGTAGCCTGGTGGTTAGAGACAGGTAGCCTAGTGGTTAGAGACAGGTAGCCTAGTGGTTAGAGGCAGGTAGCCTAGTGGTTAGAGACAGGTATCCTAGTGGTTAGAGACAGGTAGCCTAGTGGTTAGAGGCAGGTAGCCTAGTGGTTAGAGGCAGGTATCCTAGTGGTTAGAGACAGGTAGCCTGGTGGTTAGAGACAGGTAGCCTGGTGGTTAGAGGCAGGTAGCCTGGTGGTTAGAGACAGGTAGCCTGGTGGTTAGAGACAGGTAGCCTGGTGGTTAGAGACAGGTAGCCTGGTGGTTAGAGACAGGTAGCCTGGTGGTTAGAGACAGGTAGCCTGGTGGTTAGAGACAGGTAGCCTGGTGGTTAGAGACAGGTAGCCTGGTGGTTAGAGACAGGTAGCCTAGTGGTTAGAGACAGGTAGTCTAGTGGTTAGAGGCAGGTAGCCTAGTGGCCTGGTGGTTGGAGGCGGGTGGCCTGGTGGTTGGAGGCGGGTGGCCTGGTGGTTGGAGGCGGGTGGCCTGGTGGTTGGAGGCGGGTGGCCTGGTGGTTGGAGGCGGGTGGCCTGGTGGGAGGAGGCGGGTGGCCTGGTGGTTGGAGGCGGGTGGCCTGGTGGGAGGAGGCGGGTGGCCTGGTGGTTGGAGCGTTGGGCCAGTAACCGTAAGGTTGCTAGATTAAATCCCTGACCTGACAAGGTAAAAATCTGTCGTTCTACCCCTGAACAAGGCAGTTAACCCACTGTTCCTAGGCCGTCATTGTAAATAAGAATTTGTTCTTAACTGACTTGCCTAGTTAAATAAAATAAATATATGAATGATGGCCATGGACCCCCAGAAGGTGTGATGTCACCATCTATCCACCCCGGAGAGCTTTGTCTAGTGTTGATTCTGTTCATACATCCTGGTTTGAAAGGTTAGGGACAGCCATATATAAAGGGATATCAGCTAGCCTATCGGGAGTCTATGTTTGGCGCCGTTCAACCCGATAGGCTAGCTAATATACATTTATAAATGGCTGTCCCTAACCTTTTAAACCAAGGTATTTATTTGCCGAACTGAAACGTGAGCCTGGAACGGGCCTTGTCGTGACATCTAACCACCTTCCATCAGACTGGACTTTTCAAAGATCCTCTGTTCTGTTGCTTCCCTTGTCAGCTGCTCCACTGTGTAATTTCTGATCTGGGACCATGTAATCCTGTTCATTATGTCATAAATCAACTCTCCTTCTCTGAGAGAAGTGGGATCTCAGAGGGGGTCTGGTGTGTCAGCTACCCCCCGCCCCCGCTTTCTCTCTCTCCTCTTTCCCCTCTCTCTCCTTCCTCCTCTTCCCCCCTCTCTCTCTCTCTCTTCCCCTCTCTCCTCCCTCCTCTTTCCCCTCTCTCTCCTTCCTCCTCTTCCCCCCTCTCTCTCTCCTCTTCCCCCCTCTCTCTCTCCTCTTCCCCCCTCTCTCTCTCTCTTCCCCTCTCTCCTCCCTCCTCTTTCCCCTCTCTCTCCTTCCTCCTCTTCCCCCCTCTCTCTCTCTCTTCCCCTCTCTCCTCCCTCCTCTTTCCCCTCTCTCTCCTTCCTCCTCTTCCCCCCTCTCTCTCTCCTCTTCCCCCCTCTCTTCCTCCTCTTCCCCCCTCTCTCTCTCCTCTTCCCCCCTCTCTCTCCTCTTCCCCCCTCTCTCTCTCTCTTCCCCTCTCTCCTCCCTCCTCTTTCCCCTCTCTCTCCTTCCTCCTCTTCCCCCCTCTCTCTCTCCTCTTCCCCCCTCTCTCTCTCCTCTTCCCCCCTCTCCTTCCTCCTCTTCCCCTCTCTCTCTTCCTCCTCTTCCCCCCTCTCTCTCGTGTGTTGGTGTGTAGAGTCCTGCTCTCTTTAAGGATACAGGTGTGTTGGTGTGTAGAGTCCTGCTCTCTTTAAGGATACAGGTGTGTAGAGTCCTGCTCTCTTTAAGGATACAGGTGTGTAGAGTCCTGCTCTCTTTAAGGATACAGGTGTGTAGAGTCCTGCTCTCTTTAAGGATACAGGTGTGTAGAGTCTTGCTCTCTTTAAGGATACAGGTGTGTTGGTGTGTAGAGTCCTGCTCTCTTTAAGGATACAGGTGTGTAGAGTCCTGCTCTCTTTAAGGATACAGGTGTGTAGAGTCCTGCTCTCTTTAAGGATACAGGTGTGTTGGTGTGTAGAGTCCTGCTCTCTTTAAGGATACAGGTGTGTAGAGTCCTGCTCTCTTTAAGGATACAGGTGTGTAGAGTCCTGCTCTCTTTAAGGATACAGGTGTGTAGAGTCCTGCTCTCTTTAAGGATACAGGTGTGTAGAGTCCTGCTCTCTTTAAGGATACAGGTGTGTTGGTGTGTAGAGTCCTGCTCTCTTTAAGGATACAGGTGTGTAGAGTCCTGCTCTCTTTAAGGATACAGGTGTGTAGAGTCCTGCTCTCTTTAAGGATACAGGTGTGTAGAGTCCTGCTCTCTTTAAGGATACAGGTGTGTTGGTGTGTAGAGTCCTGCTCTCTTTAAGGATACAGGTGTGTAGAGTCCTGCTCTCTTTAAGGATACAGGTGTGTTGGTGTGTAGAGTCCTGCTCTCTTTAAGGATACAGGTGTGTAGAGTCCTGCTCTCTTTAAGGATACAGGTGTGTAGAGTTCTGCTCTCTTTAAGGATACAGGTGTGTAGAGTCCTGCTCTCTTTAAGGATACAGGTGTGTAGAGTCCTGCTCTCTTTAAGGATACAGGTGTGTAGAGTCCTGCTCTCTTTAAGGATACAGGTGTGTTGGTGTGTAGAGTCCTGCTCTCTTTAAGGATACAGGTGTGTAGTGTGTCGTCTAGTGTGTTGGATGGTTCTGCCTCATGGTGTAGGAGAACGTCTAGTGTGTTGGATGGTTCTGCCTCATGGTGTAGGAGAACGTCTAGTGTGTTGGATGGTTCTCCCTCATGGTGTAGGAGAACGTCTAGTGTGTTGGATGGTTCTGCCTCATGGTGTAGGAGAACGTCTAGTGTGTTGGATGGTTCTGCCTCATGGTCTAGGAGAACGTCTAGTGTGTTGGATGGTTCTGCCTCATGGTGTAGGAGAACGTCTAGTGTGTTGGATGGTTCTGCCTCATGGTGTAGGAGAACGTCTAGTGTGTTGGATGGTTCTGCCTCATGGTCTAGGAGAAGACGCAGACCTAGTTTAAGCACCAGCTCTATATTTCCTGGTTTTGGGTGTTTTTGCTGAACTCATATCAAAAAAGGATTTTCCTTCTCTCACTGTTCTGGATGTAGTGTTCTGGATGTAGTGTTCTGGATGTAGTGTTCTGGGTGAAGTGTTCTGGGTGAAGTGTTCTGGGTGAAGTGTTCTGGGTGTAGTGTTCTGGGTGTAGTGTTCTGGGTGTAGTGTTCTGGGTGTAGTGTTCTGGGTGTAGTGTTCTGGATGTAGTGTTCTGGATGTAGTGTTCTGGATGTAGTGTTCTGGATGTAGTGTTCTGGATGTAGTGTTCTGGGTGAAGTGTTCTGGGTGAAGTGTTCTGGGTGAAGTGTTCTGGGTGAAGTGTTCTGGGTGAAGTGTTCTGGGTGAAGTGTTCTGGGTGTAGTGTTCTGGGTGTAGTGTTCTGGGTGTAGTGTTCTGGGTGTAGTGTTCTGGGTGTAGTGTTCTGGGTGTAGTGTTTTGTGGGTGGGTGTAGTGTTCTGTGGGTGGGTGTTCTGTGGGTGGGTGTTCTGTGGGTAGTGTTCTGTGGGTAGTGTTCTGTGGGTGGGTGTAGTGTTCTGTGGGTGGGTGTTCTGTGGGTAGTGTTCTGTGGGTAGTGTTCTGTGGGTAGTGTTCTGGGGGTAGTGTTCTGGGGGTAGTGTTCTGGGGGTAGTGTTATGTGGGTGTGGGTATAGTGTTTTGTGGGTGTGGGTATAGTGTTTTGTGGGTGTGGGTATAGTGTTTTGTGGGTGGGTATAGTGTTTTGTGGGTGGGTGTAGTGTTTTGTGGGTGGGTGTAGTGTTGTGTGGGTGGGTGTAGTGTTGTGTGGGTGGGTGTAGTGTTTTGTGGGTGGGTGTAGTGTTTTGTGGGTGGGTGTAGTGTTTTGTGGGTGGGTGTAGTGTTTTGTGGGTGGGTGTAGTGTTCTGTGGGTAGTGTTCTGTGGGTGGGTGTAGTGTTCTGTGGGTAGTGTTCTGTGGGTGGGTGTAGTGTTCTGTGGGTAGTGATCTGTGGGTAGTGTTCTGTGGGTGGGTGTAGTGTTCTGTGGGTAGTGTTCTGTGGGTGTAGTGTTCTGTGGGTGTAGTGTTTTGTGGGTGTAGTGTTTTGTGGGTGTAGTGTTTTGTGGGTGGGTGTAGTGTTTTGTGGGTGGGTGGGTGTAGTGTTTTGTGAGTAGTGTTTTGTGGGTAGTGTTTTGTGGGTAGTGTTCTGTGGGTGGGTGTAGTGTTCTGTGAGTGTAGTGTTCTGTGGGTGGGTGTAGTGTTCTGTGGGTGGGTGTAGTGTTCTGTGGGTGGGTGTAGTGTTCTGTGGGTAGTGTTCTGTGGGTAGTGTTCTGGGTGTAGTGTTCTGTGGGTGGGTGTAGTGTTTTGTGGGTGGGTGTAGTGTTTTGTGGGTGGGTGTAGTGTTCTGTGGGTAGTGTTCTGGGTGTAGTGTTCTGTGGGTGGGTGTAGTGTTCTGTGGGTAGTGTTCTGTGGGTGGGTGTAGTGTTCTGTGGGTAGTGTTCTGGGTGTAGTGTTCTGTGGGTGTAGTGTTCTGTGGGTGTAGTGTTCTGTGGGTGTAGTGTTCTGTGGGTAGTGTTCTGTGGGTAGTGTTCTGTGGGTGGGTGTAGTGTTCTGTGGGTAGTGTTCTGTGGGTGGGGGTAGTGTTTTGTGGGTGGGTGTAGTGTTTTGTGGGTGGGTGTAGTGTTTTGTGGGTGGGTGTAGTGTTCTGTGGGTAGTGTTCTGTGGGTAGTGTTCTCTGGGTGGGTGTAGTGTTTTGTGGGTGGGTGTGGTGTTTTGTGGGTGGGTGTGGTGTTTTGTGGGTGGGTGTGGTGTTTTGTGGGTGGGTGTAGTGTTTTGTGGGTGGGTGTAGTGTTCTGTGGGTAGTGTTCTGTGGGTAGTGTTCTGTGGGTGGGTGTAGTGTTCTGTGGGTAGTGTTCTGTGGGTGGGTGTAGTGTTCTGTGGGTAGTGTTCTGTGGGTAGTGTTCTGTGGGTGGGTGTAGTATTCTGTGGGTAGTGTTCTGTGGGTAGTGTTCTGTGGGTGTAGTGTTTTGTGGGTGTAGTGTTTTGTGGGTGGGTGTAGTGTTTTGTGGGTGGGTGGGTGTAGTGTTTTGTGAGTAGTGTTTTGTGGGTAGTGTTTTGTGGGTAGTGTTCTGTGGGTGGGTGTAGTGTTCTGTGAGTGTAGTGTTCTGTGGGTGGGTGTAGTGTTCTGTGGGTGGGTGTAGTGTTCTGTGGGTGGGTGTAGTGTTCTGTGGGTAGTGTTCTGTGGGTAGTGTTCTGGGTGTAGTGTTCTGTGGGTGGGTGTAGTGTTTTGTGGGTGGGTGTAGTGTTTTGTGGGTGGGTGTAGTGTTCTGGGTGTAGTGTTCTGTGGGTGGGTGTAGTGTTCTGTGGGTAGTGTTCTGTGGGTGGGTGTAGTGTTCTGTGGGTAGTGTTCTGGGTGTAGTGTTCTGTGGGTGGGTGTAGTGTTCTGTGGGTAGTGTTCTGTGGGTGGGTGTAGTGTTCTGTGGGTAGTGTTCTGTGGGTAGTGTTTTGTGGGTGGGGGTAGTGTTTTGTGGGTGGGGGTAGTGTTTTGTGGGTGGGTGTAGTGTTTTGTGGGTGGGTGTAGTGTTTTGTGGGTGGGTGTAGTGTTCTGTGGGTAGTGTTCTGTGGGTAGTGTTCTGTGGGTAGTGTTCTCTGGGTGGGTGTAGTGTTCTCTGGGTGGGTGTAGTGTTTTGTGGGTGGGTGTGGTGTTTTGTGGGTGGGTGTAGTGTTTTGTGGGTGGGTGTAGTGTTTTGTGGGTGGGTGTAGTGTTTTGTGGGTGGGTGTAGTGTTCTGTGGGTAGTGTTCTGTGGGTAGTGTTCTGTGGGTAGTGTTCTGTGGGTGGGTGTAGTGTTCTGTGGGTAGTGTTCTGTGGGTAGTGTTCTGTGGGTGGGGGTAGTGTTCTGTGGGTGGGTGTAGTGTTCTGTGGGTAGTGTTCTGTGGGTGGGTGTAGTGTTCTGGGTGTAGTGTTCTGTGGGTGGGTGTAGTGTTCTGTGGGTGGGTGTAGTGTTCTGTGGGTGGGTGGGTGTAGTGTTCTGTGGGTAGTGTTCTGGGTGTAGTGTTCTGTGGGTGGGTGTAGTGTTCTATGGGTGTAGTGTTCTGTGGGTGGGTATAGTGTTCTGTGGGTAGTGTTCTGGGTGTAGTGTTCTGTGGGTGGGTGTAGTGTTCTGTGCGTGTAGTGTTCTGTGGGTGTAGTGTTCTTTGGGTAGTGTTCTGTGGGCGGGTGTAGTGTTCTGTGGGCGGGTGTAGTGTTCTGTGGGCGGGTGTAGTGTTCTGTGGGCGGGTGTAGTGTTCTGTGGGCGGGTGTAGTGCTCTGTGGGCGGGTGTAGTGTTCTGTGGGTAGTGTTCTGTGGGCGGGTGTAGTGTTCTGTGGGCGGGTGTAGTGTTCTGTGGGCGGGTGTAGTGTTCTGTGGGCGGGTGTAGTGTTCTGTGGGCGGGTGTAGTGTTCTGTGGGCGGGTGTAGTGTTCTGTGGGCGGGTGTAGTGTTCTGTGGGTAGTGTTCTGTGGGTGGGTGTAGTGTAGTGTTCTGTGGGTAGTGTTCTGTGGGCGGGTGTCGTGTTCTGTGGGTGGGTGTAGTGTTCTGGGTGTAGTGTTCTGTGGGTGGGTGTAGTGTTCTGGGTGTAGTGTTCTGTGGGCGGGTGTAGTGTTCTGTGGGTAGTGTTCTGTGGGTGGGTGTAGTGTTCTGTGGGTAGTGTTCTGTGGGTGGGTGTAGTGTTCTGGGTGTAGTGTTCTGTGGGTGGGTGTAGTGTTCTGGGTGTAGTGTTCTGTGGGTGGGTGTAGTGTTCTGTGGGTAGTGTTCTGTGGGTGGGTGTAGTGTTCTGTGGGTAGTGTTCTGTGGGTGGGTGTAGTGTTCTGGGTGTAGTGTTCTGTGGGTGGGTGTAGTGTTCTGTGGGTAGTGTTCTGTGGGTGGGTGTAGTGTTCTGTGGGTAGTGTTCTGTGGGTGGGTGTAGTGTTCTGGGTGAGTGTAGTGTGTTCTCTACTTTCTATCCATGCTGGCTCATAAAACAAATAGGCTAACATGACCACACACCTTCATGCTGCAGCAAAAGAGAGAGAGAGAGAGCAACCTTGGGAAAATCCTCTGCATTATCATTAACAGCAGACTCCTACACTTCCACAGTGAAAACAATGACCTGAGCAAATGTGAAAATGATTACTTTACGACAAACCACATATTCACCCTTATTGACAAACAAAACATAAGCAATGTCTTCTCATGCTTTGTTGATTTCAAACAATCTTTTGACTCAATGTGGCATGAGGGTCTGCTATATAAAGCTGTGAACGATCTGAGAGACGAGGCAAGAAGGACCTTCTATACCATCAAAAGGAACATTAAAATTTGACATACCAATTAGGACCTGGCTAAAAATACTTGAATCAGTTATAGAACTCATTGCCCTTTATGGTTGTGAGGTCTGGGGTCCGCTCACCAACCAAGAATTCACTAAATGGAACAAACACCAAATTGAGACTCTGCAAAAATATACTTACTTTTACAACGCAAAACCGCAAACAGAGCAGAATTAGGACAATAACCGCTAATTATCAAAATTCAGGAAAGAGCGTTATTCTACTACCGCCTAAACGGTGATTACCAAACCTTCCATAACAAAGCCATCACCTACAGAGAGATGAACCTGGAGAAGAGTCCCCTAAGCAAGCTGGCCCTGGGGCTCTGTTCACAAACACAAACAGACCCCACAGAGCCCCAGGACACTAACACAATTACACCCAACCAAATCATGAGAAAACTAAAGAAATGTAATTACTTGACAAAACAAAGCAAACTGGAATGGTATCTGGCCCTAAACACAGAGGACACAGTGCAGGCCTGGAGTTGATTGATTTTAAGGGCAAAGCCATTTGTCCTTCGAAAGATTCCCAGTCTTCCAGGGCACCAATGCCCTCTTCTCGGACTGCAAGGCCAGTAACCGAGAAACACTAGCTGTTCTGTTAAAGAAACATGTGTAGATAAATAATGAACACGTGGAAGTGGAGGGGATAGCCTGTGTGTAATGGCTCAGCCTGTCACGTCCAGACCGACGCCGACATGAGGCAGATGCCTGAAAATGTAGCCAAACTTAAATGAGATTGTGTTATTACATATAGGCTAAATGCCAGTCATGCTTGACACATATAATGTAGGATCATTATTCATCTCTAACGGTTTGATTCTCTAACGGTTCAGATAGGAGAGAAAGGTCAGTAGTGACTGTTAGTTCAGATAGGAGAGAAAGGTCAGTAGTTATTGTTAGTTCAGATAGGAGAGAAAGGTCAGTAGTGACTGTTAGTTCAGATAGGAGAGAAAGGTCAGTAGTGACTGTTAGTTCAGATAGGAGAGAAAGGTCAGTAGTTATTGTTAGTTCAGATAGGAGAGAAAGGTCAGTAGTTATTGTTAGTTCAGATAGGAGAGAAAGGTCAGTAGTTATTGTTAGTTCAGATAGGAGAGAAAGGTCAGTAGTTATTGTTAGTTCAGATAGGAGAGAAAGGTCAGTAGTTATTGTTAGTTCAGATAGGAGAGAAAGGTCAGTAGTGACTGTTGTTCATCACCCACCCTGAGCGGAGGCAGTCAATATGTTGTAACTATTTAACCTAATTGTTTAAAACCTGAATGTTTTTTGTTGTCATTTTACGAGGTATGTCTTAGTGTTTCTATCATAGGAATGTTCATGTTTGACAACAGTGTTTTCCCGCTAATTGCATTTTGGCACATTCGCGCTTATAAGCTTACTGACGAGTTGCTGTACTTGTAATGTGAGTAAATAGCATAATAGTTTCTCAACATTTTAAGAGAAACGTTCTCATCTGTTGCATCAGCCTCATTGCTTTTAAACTTCTGTGTTTTTTATATGTACAGTGGTTGTATTCATTTGGGATCAATCATGTCCTACAACTGTCCCAGAGTTTGTTTGGAATATTTTTTACAAGCTGAACGATAGAATAGGTCAACTTTTGTACTATGGGGATAGTAGATTGACACAGGCTAGTGATCCTGCTGTTCGTTACTCATCTTGTTGGGTGATGAACAGAAAATGGGGACAGTTTTTCAATATGCGCCTCAGAACTCCTCAGAACTCCTCGGATGCCTGTGAGATGGACCAGATCACGTGACTGGCATTGGCTAATAATAATGTAGATATCTGAGAGAGTCATGTGAGTGAGAGGTGCTTCGGAGCACGCCGATTGGCACCCACGAGATGGGAATTAGAATTATTATATTCAGCCCAAAGGCCACTTTGGACGCAACTCATGGAGTTTGTTTTGCAGCCATTACGGCCACACAAGGGGTGTCAAAGCCGCCGGGAAATTCATGGCCTGACACAGAATACCTGACCACTGTGACTGACCCAAACTTAAGGAAAGCTTTGACTATGTACAGACTTAGTGAGCATAGCTTTGCTATTGAGAAAGGCCACCGTAGGCAGACCTGGCTCTCAAGAGAAGACAGGCTATGTGCACACTACCCACAAAATGAGGTGGAAACTGAGCTGCACTTCCTAACATCCTGCCAAATGTATGACCATATTAGAGACACATATTTCCCTCAGATTACACAGATCCACAAAGAATTTGAAAACAAACCCAATTTTGACAAACTCCCATATCTACTGGGTGAAATACCACAGTGTGACATCACAGCAGCAAGAAAAGGTCAACCAGTGAAGAACAAACACCATTGTAAATACAACCCATATTTATGTTGATTTATTTTCCCTTTCGTACTTTAACTATTTGCACGATATAGCAACACTGTACATAATAAAGCACACACCCAGAAAGTGTTTTGTGTGGAGGTGCTGACTAACGGTGAATAAACTATAAAAGAGAGTTGTACACTCCATATATAAACGCCCAGTCATTTATTGAGTATATCACCACATTTACCCCATAAATGACCTACAGTTTATATATGGAGTGTGTCTGTTTTTATGACACTGTACATAACCATATTTATTGTAATATTTACTGTTCATTTCTGATTGTTTATTTCACTTTAGTTTTTTATCTATTTCATGCGTTTTCCAATGCCGAAAAGTCCTTTGAGTTAGAGGTAGAGAGAGAGGGGTAGAGAGAGAGGGGTAGAGAGAGAGGGGTAGAGAGAGAGGGGTAGAGAGAGAGGGGTAGAGAGAGAGGGAGTAGAGAGAGAGGGGTAGAGAGAGGGGTAGAGAGAGGTAGAGAGAGGTGGTAGAGAGAGAGGGGTAGAGAGAGGGGGTAGAGAGAGGTAGGTAGAGAGAGGTAGGTAGAGAGAGGAGGGTAGAGAGAGGAGGGTAGAGAGAGGGGGGTAGAGAGAGGAGGGTAGAGAGAGAGGGGGGTAGAGAGAGAGGGGGGTAGAGAGAGGTAGGTAGAGAGAGGTAGGTAGAGAGAGGTAGGTAGAGAGAGGTAGGTAGAGAGAGGTAGGTAGAGAGAGGAGGGTAGAGAGAGGTAGGTAGAGAGAGGTAGGTAGAGAGAGGTAGGTAGAGAGAGGTGGGTACAGAGAGGTAGGTAGAGAGAGGAGGGTAGAGAGAGGTAGGTAGAGAGAGGTAGGTAGAGAGAGGTAGGTAGAGAGAGGTAGGTAGAGAGAGGTAGGTAGAGAGAGGTAGGTAGAGAGAGGTAGGTAGAGAGAGGTAGGTAGAGAGAGGTAGGTAGAGAGAGGTAGGTAGAGAGAGGTAGGTAGAGAGAGGTAGGTAGAGAGAGGTAGGTAGAGAGAGGTGGGTAGAGAGAGGTGGGTAGAGAGAGGTGGGTAGAGAGAGGTGGGTACAGAGAGGTGGGTACAGAGAGGTAGGTAGAGAGAGGTAGGTAGAGAGAGGTAGGTAGAGAGAGGTAGGTAGAGAGAGGAGGGTACAGAGAGGAGGGTACAGAGAGGTAGGTAGAGAGAGGAGGGTAGAGAGGGGGGTAGAGAGAGGTAGGTAGAGAGAGGTAGGTAGAGAGAGGTAGGTAGAGAGAGGAGGGTACAGAGAGGAGGGTACAGAGAGGTAGGTAGAGAGAGGAGGGTAGAGAGGGGGGTAGAGAGAGGGGGGTAGAGAGAGGTGGGTAGAGAGAGGTGGGTAGAGAGAGGTGGGTAGAGAGAGGGGGGTAGAGAGAGGGGGGTAGAGAGAGGAGTAGACAGGGGTAGGTAGAGAGGGGTAGGTAGAGAGAGGGGTAGACAGAGGTAGGTAGAGAGAGGGGTAGCGAGAGGGGTAGACAGGGGTAGGTAGAGAGGGGTAGCGAGAGGGGTAGACAGAGGTAGGTAGAGAGAGAGAGAGAGAGAGAGGCTGTAGTTGGTGTTTTGGGTGTGTGTTAAATTAGACATGCCTCACTGCCGCTGGACTGAGGATGGCTCTCTGTACTGAACAATGAGAAACAGCTAAGAGAGAGGAGGATGGGAGGCTTCAGGAGTAACCCCCCCCCCCCCCCCCCATACACACACACACACACACACACCCTCTCCCCCTCGCTCATGCATATTCAGGTCAGTTAACTGACAATGCATTACAGGACCAATGGCTGGCTTCGGATCCTTTTAATAGACTGAGGATAGAACATAGATCTGAGACACGGTTACAATTCTATCTTTCTGCTGTAGTAGGAATGAGCTGGAGCATGCTCTATCTTTCTGCTGTAGTAGGAATGAGCTGGAGCATGCTCTATCTTTCTGCTGTAGTAGGAATGAGCTGGAGCATGCTCTATCTTTCTGCTGTAGTAGGAATGAGCTGGAGCATGCTCTATCTTTCTGCTGTAGTAGGAATGAGCTGGAGCATGCTCTATCTTTCTGCTGTAGTAGGAATGAGCTGGAGCATGCTCTATCTTTCTGCTGTAGTAGGAATGAGCTGGAGCATGCTCTATCTTTCTGCTGTAGTAGGAATGAGCTGGAGCATGCTCTATCTTTCTGCTGTAGTAGGAATGAGCTGGAGCATGCTCTATCTTTCTGCTGTAGTAGGAATGAGCTGGAGCATGCTCTATCTTTCTGCTGTAGTAGGAATGAGCTGGAGCATGCTCTATCTTTCTGCTGTAGTAGGAATGAGCTGGAGCATGCTCTATCTTTCTGCTGTAGTAGGAATGAGCTGGAGCATGCTCTATCTTTCTGCTGTAGTAGGAATGAGCTGGAGCATGCTCTATCTTTCTGCTGTAGTAGGAATGAGCTGGAGCATGCTCTATCTTTCTGCTGTAGTAGGAATGAGCTGGAGCATGCTCTATCTTTCTGGCAGTCTCTTTCAATTCAATGGGGTTTTCTCTCTCTCTCTCTCTCTCTCTCTCTCTCTCTCTCTCTATCTCTGGGTAGGGTTGGTTCGATAGGGGATTTGAGCGTTTTCTCTCCCCTCGTGTGTGTGTGTGTGTGTGTGTGAGGTAGAACTCATGGCTGCTGGCTGGGGAAAAGCAATAGCCTAGTCTACAAAGGGTCTGTGGCTACGTCCCAACACACACTTCAGTCTTTAAGTCCCAACACACACTTCAGTCTTTAAGTCCCAACACACACACACAAACCACCCCTGAGGCCTGCTCCTCCTCCACTTCCCTGGTTGGTAGAGAGACTCTCTTCTAGAGAACAAAATGGCCAGACTGTAACATGACTACTGGAGCCTGAAGGAGCACATGGCCCACCACCTCAAGATACAATTAACCCATATACACTGAGTGGACAAAACATTAAGAACACCTGCTCTTTCCATCACATAGACTGACCAGGTGAATCCAGGTGAAAGATATGATCCCTTATTGATGTCCTTTCTTATTAAATCCACTTCAATCAGTGTAGATGAAGGGGAGGAGACGGGTTAAAGAAGGAGTTTTAAGCATTGAGACATGGATTGTGTATGTGTGCCATTCAGAGGGTGAACGGGCAAGACTAAATATTAAAGTGTCTTTGAACGGGGGTATGGTAGTAGGTGCCAGAGGCACCGGTTTGTGTCAAGAACTGCAACGCTTCTGGGTTTTATCACGCTCAACAGTTTCCCGTGTGTATCAAGAATGGTCCACCCACCCAGAGAACATCCAGACAAATTGACACAACTGTGGAAAGCATTTGGAGTCGACATGGTCCAGCATCCCTTCCCGACACCTTGTGGAGTCCACGCCCCGACGAATTGAGGCTGTTGTGAGGGCAAAAGGGGGAGGTGCAACTCCATCCACCCAGGCTAAATGAACAGCTTGTTGGAAAGGTTATGGGACACTAACACCTACATTCCCTGATTTGACTTCAAACATGTCATCTCATCTCTTTCAGATTGGACTCTTTTGTTCTCTCCCCCCCTCTCTCTCTCCCTCCCTCCCCCCTCCCTCCCTCCATCCTTCCTTCCCCCCTCTCTCCCTCCATCCCCCTCCCTCCCTCCACCCCTCCCCCTCTCTCTCTCCCTCCATCCCCCCTCTCCCTCTATCCCCCTCTCCCCTCCATCCCTCCCCCTCTCTCTCTCCCTCCATCACCCTCCCCCTCTCCCTCCATCCCCCTCCCCCTCCATCCCTCCCCCCTCTCTCTCTCTCTCCCTCCATCCCCCCCTTCATCCCTCCCCCCTCTCTCTCTCCCTCCACCCCCCTCCATCCCTCCCCCTCTCTCTCTCCCTCCATCCCTCCCCCTCTCTCTCTCCCTCCATCCCCCTCCCCCCTCCATCCCTCCCCCCTCTCTCTCTCCCTCCATCCCCCCCCCCCCTCCATCCCTCCCCCCTCTCTCTCTCCCTCCACCCCCCTCCCCCCTCCATCCCTCCCCCTCTCTCTCTCCCTCCATCCCCCTCCACCCCCCTCCCCCTCTCCTCTCCCTCTCTTTACACATGCTGTCTGCCTCGGTCAGCCCCTCAGGTCACAGTAAAGCACTGATGGAAATGTTCATTCATGTCATCTTGTAAATGACTTCCACTGGAGCCAGGTTGAAAAACAGAGGGAGAAGGAGAGTAAAAAAACAAAGGGAAAGGCTGGAATGAAAGAGGGGTATCCGTGACAATGTTAACCCTCCTACGCACACACGCCCCCCTCCTCTAGAATAGATCATCCAGGTTACTGTGTGTGTTTGCCCCTCAGACAGACAAAGCCCAGGGTACGATCAGAGCTCTCCTCAGCTATTTGATATCTTTATTCCACCTCGCTGCAGCCCCGTAGATAACACGGCCAGATCAGTAACAGACGGAGATAACACGGCCAGATCAGTAACAGACGGAGATAACACGGCCAGATCAGTAACAGCTGGAGATAACACGGCCAGATCAGTAACAGCTGGAGATAACACGGCCAGATCAGTAACAGCTGGAGATAACACGGCCAGATCAGTAACAGACGGAGATAACACGGCCAGATCAGTAACAGACGGAGATAACACGGCCAGATCAGTAACAGACGGAGATAACACGGCCAGATCAGTAACAGCTGGAGATAACACGGCCAGATCAGTAACAGCTGGAGATAACACGGCCAGATCAGTAACAGCCGGAGATAACACGGCCAGATCAGTAACAGCCGGAGATAACACGGCCAGATCAGTAACAGCTGGAGATAACACGGCCAGATCAGTAACAGCCGGAGATAACACGGCCAGATCAGTAACAGCCGGAGATAACACGGCCAGATCAGTAACAGACGGAGATAACACGGCCAGATCAGTAACAGCCGGAGATAACACGGCCAGATCAGTAACAGACGGAGATAACACGGCCAGATCAGTAACAGCTGGAGATAACACGGCCAGATCAGTAACAGCTGGAGATAACACGGCCAGATCAGTAACAGCTGGAGATAACACGGCCAGATCAGTAACAGACGGAGATAACACGGCCAGATCAGTAACAGACGGAGATAACACGGCCAGATCAGTAACAGACGGAGATAACACGGCCAGATCAGTAACAGCTGGAGATAACACGGCCAGATCAGTAACAGCTGGAGATAACACGGCCAGATCAGTAACAGCCGGAGATAACACGGCCAGATCAGTAACAGCCGGAGATAACACGGCCAGATCAGTAACAGCCGGAGATAACACGGCCAGATCAGTAACAGCCGGAGATAACACGGCCAGATCAGTAACAGCCGGAGATAACACGGCCAGATCAGTAACAGCCGGAGATAACACGGCCAGATCAGTAACAGCCGGAGATAACACGGCCAGATCAGTAACAGCCGGAGATAACACGGCCAGATCAGTAACAGCCGGAGATAACACGGCCAGATCAGTAACAGCCGGAGATAACACGGCCAGATCAGTAACAGCCGGAGATAACACGGCCAGATCAGTAACAGCCGGAGATAACACGGCCAGATCAGTAACAGACGGAGATAACACGGCCAGATCAGTAACAGACGGAGATAACACGGCCAGATCAGTAACAGACGGAGATAACACGGCCAGATCAGTAACAGACGGAGATAACACGGCCAGATCAGTAACAGACGGAGATAACACGGCCAGATCAGTAACAGCTGGAGATAACACGGCCAGATCAGTAACAGCTGGAGATAACACGGCCAGATCAGTAACAGCTGGAGATAACACGGCCAGATCAGTAACAGCCGGAGATAACACGGCCAGATCAATAACTGCAACCCGACCAGTTGCCCCGGCAACTGACAGGAAGAAGATCTAGAAGCTTCTCCCTCTTGTTTGCATGCGTTTTTCTCCCTGCCTGCCTGGGTCATGTTTAATAGGGAATGCTGTAGCAAAACGTTTTTTTAAAACACTAAAGGATTATAAGTGTTTCTTATTGGGATAATGAATACCTCCCTGTTTCAGTTCATTTTCTTCTGTTTTTGTTGCCTTATGAACACACGTCTGCTAGTGCCTCCTACCTGAAAGAGACCACTTCTGTGTCCCAAATGGCACCCTTTTCCCTTCACAGTGCACTACTTTAGACCAGAGCCCTGTGGACCCTGACTGTGTATGGAATAGGGGCCCATTTGGCAGCCTGACATGTCTCCTCCTACGTCAGTGCTTCCTCAATGCTATTGCTAAGTGTGCCGTTGTCATTGACTCTGAATTGCTAATGCTAACGGTCTGTCTGAGGCTTTTGTATAATATAAAGGCAGGTTCAGAGAGGGCAAGGAGGCCCTCCCCCCATTTCTCTCTCTCGTTCGCTCGCTGGCTGGCTGGCTGCCTCGGTGGCTGGCTCGCTGGCTCGTTGGTTGGCTCTCTCGCTGGCTGGCTGGCTGACTGGCTGGCTGGCTGGCTCGCTGGCTGGCTGGCTACCTCTCTCGCTGGCTGGCTCTCTCGCTGGCTGGCTGGCTCTCTCGCTGGCTGGCTGGCTCTCTCGCTGGCTGGCTGGCTGGCTGACTGGGTGGCTGGCTGGCTCTCTTGCTGGCTGGTTGGCTCTCTCGCTGGCTGGCTGGCTGGCTCTCTTGCTGGCTGGTTGGCTCTCTCGCTGGCTGGCTGGCTGGCTCTCTTGCTGGCTGGTTGGCTCTCTCGCTGGCTGGCTGGCTGGCTCTCTTGCTGGCTGGTTGGCTCTCTCGCTGGCTGGCTGGCTGGCTCTCTTGCTGGCTGGTTGGCTCTCTCGCTGGCTGGCTGGCTGGCTCTCTCGCTGGCTGGCTGGCTGGCTCTCTCGCTGGCTGGCTGGCTGGCTCTCTTGCTGGCTGGTTGGCTCTCTCGCTGGCTGGCTGGCTGGCTGGCAGTTAGCATGTCTGGTTGCTCAGTGACTCATGTCAGAATGTTCAGTGTTGGGTAAAGGGCAGCGAGGCCAGATCAGACTCTACACACTGATTGGTTGTGGATCATTACACGTCTACTTTTACAATCAATAGTGAAAAGTAGATGAATACATCAGACCTCTGATTGTGTATCTCACTCTGTGTGTGTCTGTGTGTGTGTGGGTGTGTGTGCGTGTGTCTGTGTGTGTGTGTGTCTGCGTGTGTCTGTGTGTGTGTGTGTCTGTGTGGGGGTGTGTGTCTGCGTGTGTCTGCGTGTGTGTGCGTGTGTGTGTGTGTCTGTGTGTGTGTCTGGGTGTGTCTGCGTGTGTGGGTGTGTGTGTCTGGGTGTGTGTGTGCTGCCGTTGTTTGCATGTGCAGCGAGGCCGTTATAATTTATGTTGTGCCAAGCAGAATCAGTTCTGATACCTTTTGCTTACAACATTCAGCAACACCTCTTGATCTTTTTGCTTTACAAAGAGACCTGAAGTAGAATAGGAATAATAATGTTTTACCTTCTGGTCTGTGTTACAGCCTAACCCCCTGGTCTGTGTTACAGCCTAACCCCCTGGTCTGTGTTACAGCCTAACCCCCTGGTCTGTGTTACAGCCTAACCCCCTGGTCTGTGTTACAGCCTAACCCCCTGGTCTGTGTTACAGCCTAACCCCCTGGTCTGTGTTACAGCCTAACCCCCTGGTCTGTGTTACAGCCTAACCCCCTGGTCTGTGTTACAGCCTAACCCCCTGGTCTGTGTTACAGCCTAACCCCCTGGTCTGTGTTACAGCCTAACCCCCTGGTCTGTGTTACAGCCTAACCCCCTGGAGGACTTTTCTGAGGACTACTCTGACTAGCATAATTGAAACTTTTAAATGAAAAGAAGCCTAGTTAATTTAGGAAGTGGTGCTTATCAAAAACACTGGCTGCAGGGTAACATGCGCACACACACACACACACACACACGCGCACACACACACACACACACACACACACACACACACACACACACACACACACACACACACAGGTGCGTACTGTACCGCACACACTGCCGGGGCTAGGAAGGGCTATAGAGGCCACTGCTGCGGTCCTGTAATTTGGAAATTACATTTAGAAATGAGAGAGGAAGGGGCACGGTGTGTGTGTGTGTGTGTGAGAGAGAGAGGAGGGTTCACACACCTGTAAACATGAGTGGTAACTGGACATGTGTAATGGGGTGTAGGGTGGGGAGATAAGAGTGACACTGCCTCTCCACTCTAAATGGAGTGGAACATCATTTCCCCTTGAGGTTCTGTGTTTCTTGCTGTTTGCTTTGTTTTTTTGCATCCCAAATGGCGCCCTATTCCCTACGTAGTACACTACGTCTGACCAGGGCCTGTAGCGCACCGTGTAGGGAGTAGGGTGCCGTTTGGGATACAACCCTTGTCCTGCTCCAAAATAAACCCGACTTAATCATATCACTCCCATTCCAGTTGAATCTGACTGGAGGAAAACGTCTTCAGACCGCTAATGAGACTAAACAGTTAAGAGCTGCTGGGGTCTAAACAGTTAGAGCTGCTGGGGTCTAAACAGTTAGAGCTGCTGGGGTCTAAACAGTTAGAGCTGCTGGGGTCTAAACAGTTAGAGCTGCTGGGGTCTAAACAGTTAGAGCTGCTGGGGTCTAAACAGTTAGAGCTGCTGGGGTCTAAACAGTTAGAGCTGCTGGGGTCTAAACAGTTAGAGCTGCTGGGGTCTAAACAGTTAGAGCTGCTGGGGTCTAAACAGTTAGAGCTGCTGGGGTCTAAACAGTTAGAGCTGCTGGGGTCTAAACAGTTAGAGCTGCTGGGGTCTAAACAGTTAGAGCTGCTGGCGTCTAAACAGTTAGAGCTGCTGGCGTCTAAACAGTTAGAGCTGCTGGGGTCTAAACAGTTAGAGCTGCTGGGGTCTAAACAGTTAGAGCTGCTGGGGTCTAAACAGTTAGAGCTGCTGGGGTCTAAACAGTTAGAGCTGCTGGGGTCTAAACAGTTAGAGCTGCTGGCGTCTAAACAGTTAGAGCTGCTGGCGTCTAAACAGTTAGAGCTGCTGGGGTCTAAACAGTTAGAGCTGCTGGGGTCTAAACAGTTAGAGCTGCTGGGGTCTAAACAGTTAGAGCTGCTGGGGTCTAAACAGTTAGAGCTGCTGGGGTCTAAACAGTTAGAGCTGCTGGGGTCTAAACAGTTAGAGCTGCTGGGGTCTAAACAGTTAGAGCTGCTGGGGTCTAAACAGTTAGAGCTGCTGGGGTCTAAACAGTTAGAGCTGCTGGGGTCTAAACAGTTAGAGCTGCTGGGGTCTAAACAGTTAGAGCTGCTGGGGTCTAAACAGTTAGAGCTGCTGGGGTCTAAACAGTTAGAGCTGCTGGCGTCTAAACAGTTAGAGCTGCTGGCGTCTAAACAGTTAGAGCTGCTGGCGTCTAAACAGTTAGAGCTGCTGGGGTCTAAACAGTTAGAGCTGCTGGGGTCTAAACAGTTAGAGCTGCTGGGGTCTAAACAGTTAGAGCTGCTGGGGTCTAAACAGTTAGAGCTGCTGGGGTCTAAACAGTTAGAGCTGCTGGGGTCTAAACAGTTAGAGCTGCTGGGGTCTAAACAGTTAGAGCTGCTGGGGTCTAAACAGTTAGAGCTGCTGGGGTCTAAACAGTTAGAGCTGCTGGGGTCTAAACAGTTAGAGCTGCTGGGGTCTAAACAGTTAGAGCTGCTGGGGTCTAAACAGTTAGAGCTGCTGGGGTCTAAACAGTTAGAGCTGCTGGGGTCTAAACAGTTAGAGCTGCTGGGGTCTAAACAGTTAGAGCTGCTGGGGTCTAAACAGTTAGAGCTGCTGGGGTCTAAACAGTTAGAGCTGCTGGGGTCTAAACAGTTAGAGCTGCTGGGGTCTAAACAGTTAGAGCTGCTGGGGTCTAAACAGTTAGAGCTGCTGGGGTCTAAACAGTTAGAGCTGCTGGGGTCTAAACAGTTAGAGCTGCTGGGGTCTAAACAGTTAGAGCTGCTGGGGTCTAAACAGTTAGAGCTGCTGGGGTCTAAACAGTTAGAGCTGCTGGGGTCTAAACAGTTAGAGCTGCTGGGGTCTAAACAGTTAGAGCTGCTGGGGTCTAAACAGTTAGAGCTGCTGGGGTCTAAACAGTTAGAGCTGCTGGGGTCTAAACAGTTAGAGCTGCTGGGGTCTAAACAGTTAGAGCTGCTGGGGTCTAAACAGTTAGAGCTGCTGGGGTCTAAACAGTTAGAGCTGCTGGGGTCTAAACAGTTAGAGCTGCTGGGGTCTAAACAGTTAGAGCTGCTGGGGTCTAAACAGTTAGAGCTGCTGGGGTCTAAACAGTTAGAGCTGCTGGGGTCTAAACAGTTAGAGCTGCTGGGGTCTAAACAGTTAGAGCTGCTGGGGTCTAAACAGTTAGAGCTGCTGGGGTCTAAACAGTTAGAGCTGCTGGGGTCTAAACAGTTAGAGCTGCTGGGGTCTAAACAGTTAGAGCTGCTGGGGTCTAAACAGTTAGAGCTGCTGGGGTCTAAACAGTTAGAGCTGCTGGGGTCTAAACAGTTAGAGCTGCTGGGGTCTAAACAGTTAGAGCTGCTGGGGTCTAAACAGTTAGAGCTGCTGGGGTCTAAACAGTTAGAGCTGCTGGGGTCTAAACAGTTAGAGCTGCTGGGGTCTAAACAGTTAGAGCTGCTGGGGTCTAAACAGTTAGAGCTGCTGGGGTCTAAACAGTTAGAGCTGCTGGGGTCTAAACAGTTAGAGCTGCTGGGGTCTAAACAGTTAGAGCTGCTGGGGTCTAAACAGTTAGAGCTGCTGGGGTCTAAACAGTTAGAGCTGCTGGGGTCTAAACAGTTAGAGCTGCTGGGGTCTAAACAGTTAGAGCTGCTGGGGTCTAAACAGTTAGAGCTGCTGGGGTCTAAACAGTTAGAGCTGCTGGGGTCTAAACAGTTAGAGCTGCTGGGGTCTAAACAGTTAGAGCTGCTGGGGTCTAAACAGTTAGAGCTGCTGGGGTCTAAACAGTTAGAGCTGCTGGGGTCTAAACAGTTAGAGCTGCTGGGGTCTAAGCAGTTAGAGCTGCTGGGGTCTAAGCAGTTAGAGCTGCTGGGGTCTAAGCAGTTAGAGCTGCTGGGGTCTAAGCAGTTAGAGCTGCTGGGGTCTAAGCAGTTAGAGCTGCTGGGGTCTAAGCAGTTAGAGCTGCTGGGGTCTAAGCAGTTAGAGCTGCTGGGGTCTAAGCAGTTAGAGCTGCTGGGGTCTAAGCAGTTAGAGCTGCTGGGGTCTAAGCAGTTAGAGCTGCTGGGGTCTAAGCAGTTAGAGCTGCTGGGGTCTAAGCAGTTAGAGCTGCTGGGGTCTAAACAGTTAGAGCTGCTGGGGTCTAAACAGTTAGAGCTGCTGGGGTCTAAACAGTTAGAGCTGCTGGGGTCTAAACAGTTAGAGCTGCTGGGGTCTAAACAGTTAGAGCTGCTGGGGTCTAAACAGTTAGAGCTGCTGGGGTCTAAACAGTTAGAGCTGCTGGGGTCTAAACAGTTAGAGCTGCTGGGGTCTAAACAGTTAGAGCTGCTGGGGTCTAAACAGTTAGAGCTGCTGGGGTCTAAACAGTTAGAGCTGCTGCTGCTGGGGTCTAAACAGTTAGAGCTGCTGGGGTCTAAACAGTTAGAGCTGCTGGGGTCTAAACAGTTAGAGCTGCTGGCGTCTAAACAGTTAGAGCTGCTGGCGTCTAAACAGTTAGAGCTGCTGGGGTCTAAACAGTTAGAGCTGCTGGGGTCTAAACAGTTAGAGCTGCTGGGGTCTAAACAGTTAGAGCTGCTGGGGTCTAAACAGTTAGAGCTGCTGGGGTCTAAACAGTTAGAGCTGCTGGGGTCTAAACAGTTAGAGCTGCTGGGGTCTAAACAGTTAGAGCTGCTGGGGTCTAAACAGTTAGAGCTGCTGGGGTCTAAACAGTTAGAGCTGCTGGGGTCTAAACAGTTAGAGCTGCTGGGGTCTAAACAGTTAGAGCTGCTGGGGTCTAAACAGTTAGAGCTGCTGGGGTCTAAACAGTTAGAGCTGCTGGGGTCTAAACAGTTAGAGCTGCTGGGGTCTAAACAGTTAGAGCTGCTGGCGTCTAAACAGTTAGAGCTGCTGGGGTCTAAACAGTTAGAGCTGCTGGGGTCTAAACAGTTAGAGCTGCTGGGGTCTAAACAGTTAGAGCTGCTGGGGTCTAAACAGTTAGAGCTGCTGGGGTCTAAACAGTTAGAGCTGCTGGGGTCTAAACAGTTAGAGCTGCTGGGGTCTAAACAGTTAGAGCTGCTGGGGTCTAAACAGTTAGAGCTGCTGCTGTCTACTCTATCATCCTCTAACTGTCTCTCTCTCTGTGTTTCAGATTGTGTATATATGGAGAGCCGCAGGCCCAACACTCCCTACTTCATATGTAGCATTCAGGATTTTAAACTGGTGAGTACTTGCTTTTTCCTTCCTCTGTCACTGAGCAGGCCTCTAACCCTGGCCCTATATCCCTGGCCCCGAGCTGGGCTCTAATCCTGGCCCTATAACCCTGGCCCCGAGCTGGCCCTATAACCCTTGCCCTATAACCCTGGCCCTATATCCCTGGCCCCGAGCTGGGCTCTAATCCTGGCCCTATAACCCTGGCCCTATATCCCTGGCCCCGAGCTGGCCCTATAACCCTTGCCCTATAACCCTGGCCCTGAACAGGGCTCTAACTCTGTCACCCCTAGCCTGCTCTTAACTGCAGGCCCCACTACTGTTGTTGGAATTCCTGGTGGTGAAGGCTCTTCAAACAGCTCTTTGATGTGGGTGTTATTATCATTCGTATGTTTTGGGGAGAATGCAGACGGCCTCTGTTTTATGGAAGGCAGATGGGGAATTAAGCATGTGGATGCAGAGCCATCTGTCACTGTGCAGACTAAAGTTAAGTCGAACTGAATAGGGGACATCTGACTCCCTGTATATCAACTGTTGGTTCTTACCAACGCGATCCTAGTGGTTATTTCCAACACTATCCTACGTAGGCTTGGGCGGTATGCCGTATATACGGGATAAAGCCACAGGATGTTTTTTTTTTTTAATTCCGTCAAAACTATTCCTTTGAGGTTTTTCAATAAATTTGTATATTTGTAGCTACTTTTTAAGTGATTTCCTGCAGTCAACTTGTGCAATACGTTAGGAGATAAAGCAGATTGTGTTCTTCATTTCACCTGTCACATTGTTTTACATTATGAAGCTTACCGTAGTTCCCCAGAACACTTGAGACAGTCGTGTTTGTTAGTAAATAGCACAACGGGAGACGGCGGGAGCTGGTGAGTCCATAGTGTTCTAGTTCTATCAGCTGGTGAGTCCATAGTGTTCTAGTTCTATCAGCTGGCGAGTCCATAGTGTTCTAGTTCTATCAGCTGGTGAGTCCATAGTGTTCTATCAGCTGGTGAGTCCATAGTGTTCTAGTTCTATCAGCTGGTGAGTCCATAGCGTTCTAGTTCTATCAGCTGGTGAGTCCATAGTGTTCTAGTTCTATCAGCTGGTGAGTCCATAGTGTTCTAGTTCTATCAGCTGGTGAGTCCATAGTGTTCTAGTTCTATCAGCTGGTGAGTCCATAGTGTTCTATCAGCTGGTGAGTCCATAGTGTTCTAGTTCTATCAGCTGGTGAGTCCATAGTGTTCTAGTTCTATCAGCTGGTGAGTCCATAGTGTTCTAGTTCTATCAGCTGGTGAGTCCATAGTGTTCTATCAGCTGGTGAGTCCATAGTGTTCTATCAGCTGGTGAGTCCATAGTGTTCTATCAGCTGGTGAGTCCATAGTGTTCTATCAGCTGGTGAGTCCATAGTGTTCTATCAGCTGGTGAGTCCATAGTGTTCTAGTTCTATCAGCTGGTGAGTCCATAGTGTTCTAGTTCTATCAGCTGGTGAGTCCATAGTGTTCTAGTTCTATCAGCTGGTGAGTCCATAGTGTTCTAGTTCTATCAGCTGGTGAGTCTATAGTGTTCTAGTTCTATCAGCTGGTGAGTCCATAGTGTTCTAGTTCTATCAGCTGGTGAGTCCATAGTGTTCTAGTTCTATCAGCTGGTGAGTCCATAGTGTTCTAGTTCTATCAGCTGGTGAGTCCATAGTGTTCTAGTTCTATCAACTGGTGAGTCCATAGTGTTCTAGTTCTATCAGCTGGTGAGTCCATAGAGTTCTAGTTCTATCAGCTGGTGAGTCCATAGTGTTCTAGTTCTATCAGATGGTGAGTCCATAGTGTTCTAGTTCTATCAGCTGGTGAGTCCATAGTGTTCTAGTTCTGTCAGCTGGTGAGTCCATAGAGTTCTAGTTCTATCAGCTGGTGAGTCCATAGTGTTCTAGTTCTATCAGCTGGTGAGTCCATAGTGTTCTAGTTCTATCAGCTGGTGAGTCCATAGTGTTCTAGTTCTATCAGCTGGTGAGTCCATAGTGTTCTATCAGCTGGTGAGTCCATAGTGTTCTAGTTCTATCAGCTGGTGAGTCTATAGCGTTCTAGTTCTATCAGCTGGTGAGTCCATAGCGTTCTAGTTCTATCAGCTGGTGAGTCCATAGTGTTCTAGTTCTATCAGCTGGTGAGTCCATAGTGTTCTAGTTCTATCAGCTGGTGAGTCCATAGTGTTCTAGTTCTATCAGCTGGTGAGTCCATAGTGTTCTATCAGCTGGTGAGTCCATAGTGTTCTATCAGCTGGTGAGTCCATAGTGTTCTAGTTCTATCAGCTGGTGAGTCCATAGTGTTCTAGTTCTATCAGCTGGTGAGTCCATAGTGTTCTAGTTCTATCAGCTGGTGAGTCCATAGTGTTCTAGTTCTATCAGCTGGTGAGTCCATAGTGTTCTAGTTCTATCAGCTGGTGAGTCCATAGTGTTCTATCAGCTGGTGAGTCCATAGCGTTCTAGTTCTATCAGCTGGTGAGTCCATAGTGTTCTAATTCTATCAGCTGGTGAGTCTATAGTGTTCTATCAGCTGGTGAGTCCATAGTGTTCTAGTTCTATCAGCTGGTGAGTCCATAGTGTTCTAGTTCTATCAGCTGGTGAGTCCATAGCGTTCTAGTTCTATCAGCTGGTGAGTCCATAGTGTTCTAGTTCTATCAGCTGGTGAGTCCATAGCGTTCTAGTTCTATCAGCTGGTGAGTCCATAGCGTTCTAGTTCTATCAGCTGGTGAGTCCATAGTGTTCTAGTTCTATCAGCTGGTGAGTCCATAGTGTTCTAGTTCTATCAGCTGGTGAGTCCATAGCGTTCTAGTTCTATCAGCTGGTGAGTCCATAGCGTTCTAGTTCTATCAGCTGGTGAGTCCATAGTGTTCTAGTTCTATCAGCTGGTGAGTCCATAGTGTTCTAGTTCTATCAGCTGGTGAGTCCATAGCGTTCTAGTTCTATCAGCTGGTGAGTCTATAGTGTTCTAGTTCTATCAGCTGGTGAGTCCATAGTGTTCTAGTTCTATCAGCTGGTGAGTCTATAGTGTTCTAGTTCTATCAGCTGGTGAGTCCATAGCGTTCTAGTTCTATCAGCTGGTGAGTCCATAGTGTTCTAGTTCTATCAGCTGGTGAGTCCATAGTGTTCTAGTTCTATCAGCTGGTGAGTCCATAGTGTTCTAGTTCTATCAGCTGGTGAGTCCATAGTGTTCTAGTTCTATCAGCTGGTGAGTCCATAGTGTTCTAGTTCTATCAGCTGGTGAGTCCATAGTGTTCTAGTTCTATCAGCTGGTGAGTCCATAGTGTTCTAGTTCTATCAGCTGGTGAGTCCATAGTGTTCTAGTTCTATCAGCTGGTGAGTCCATAGTGTTCTATCAGCTGGTGAGTCCATAGTGTTCTAGTTCTATCAGCTGGTGAGTCCATAGTGTTCTAGTTCTATCAGCTGGTGAGTCCATAGTGTTCTAGTTCTATCAGCTGGTGAGTCCATAGTGTTCTAGTTCTATCAGCTGGTGAGTCCATAGTGTTCTATCAGCTGGTGAGTCCATAGTGTTCTATCAGCTGGTGAGTCCATAGTGTTCTATCAGCTGGTGAGTCCATAGTGTTCTATCAGCTGGTGAGTCCATAGTGTTCTATCAGCTGGTGAGTCCATAGTGTTCTAGTTCTATCAGCTGGTGAGTCCATAGTGTTCTAGTTCTATCAGCTGGTGAGTCCATAGTGTTCTAGTTCTATCAGCTGGTGAGTCCATAGTGTTCTAGTTCTATCAGCTGGTGAGTCCATAGTGTTCTAGTTCTATCAGCTGGTGAGTCCATAGTGTTCTAGTTCTATCAGCTGGTGAGTCCATAGAGTTCTAGTTCTATCAGCTGGTGAGTCCATAGTGTTCTAGTTCTATCAGCTGGTGAGTCCATAGTGTTCTATCAGCTGGTGAGTCCATAGTGTTCTATCAGCTGGTGAGTCCATAGTGTTCTAGTTCTATCAGCTGGTGAGTCCATAGTGTTCTAGTTCTATCAGCTGGTGAGTCCATAATGTTCTAGTTCTATCAGCTGGTGAGTCCATAGTGTTCTAGTTCTATCAGCTGGTGAGTCCATAGTGTTCTAGTTCTATCAGCTGGTGAGTCCATAGCGTTCTAGTTCTATCAGCTGGTGAGTCCATAGAGTTCTAGTTCTATCAGCTGGTGAGTCCATAGCGTTCTAGTTCTATCAGCTGGTGAGTCCATAGCGTTCTAGTTCTATCAGCTGGTGAGTCCATAGCGTTCTAGTTCTATCAGCTGGTGAGTTCATAGCGTTCTAGTTCTATCAGCTGGTGAGTCCATAGTGTTCTATCAGCTGGTGAGTCCATAGCGTTCTAGTTCTATCAGAAATTCTCTGTTGTACGGTGCACATGAGGTGGTGAAGTTACACTAGTATGTTATTCACTACAATATGTATGAAATCAGATATCTTCTAATGGCTTTCTGCCAGAAGTCAAACAGCTCTGGATGTGTTTTCTGTACAGCTGACAGTTTTTTTTCCTTGTGCTTCCTACTAGAGTATTTCATTCTCCTCTGGTCTTCTCCCCTCTGCTCTGTGTACACATGCTGCTCTTCCTTCAGAAAAGCATGCATCACAACTTTATTCATTTGCACAATTTCTCTCCTTCACTTTCGGTTGCAAATGTCCACACTCACTGAAAATGACATTCGGTAGCAACTACCCATGCTTGTATAACTTGGAGCTGGACGTGCCCGTCTTTGTAATTAGTTTGCGTTCATTTTAGTTCGTTAGCATTTACTGAACAGCGTCTATTTGTTTTTGCTATTACTTTGTGCTAATTTTGTTGGCATTCTGGCAATAGAGGCCCAATGGGCTTTTGCGTTTTTGCGCCCCCTTGTGTTCTATGCCAGTAATAGTGTAAATCCCAGGATAAGATAAGGATGGTATGACAATATGAAAGTCTGTATACCGCCATAGCCTAATCTATTACATTTCTCTGCCCAATGGTCTCTCTAACGTTGTGGTAATTCATGTTACAGTACATACTAGACTTTAATGGTTTAGCAGACAGAGGAAACAGACAGAAGAACTGCAAGAGTTATTTTCCAGCCAAGTAGAATGTGATGTGTGGATTGATGTTTTTCTCAATTAGGCGACCTGGAAAAGGTGTTGCTGTGTGAGGAGGCGGCCTATAACATTATATATCTGATCGTGTCTATTGTTGCTAACTGATGACCAGAGATTGATTGTGTTGAATACTTTAGGAGACAATTGTCTGAGACTTTAATGGATGTAAATGAAGAAGCAATTTAAAACATATTTGATTTTAAAGAGCATCTTTTCACCTCCAAATTGTCTGAATTTCCTTTTTTGAGATTTTAATTAGCTGCTTAAAAATGGGCTTGCTCAGCAACAAACACACATTTTTTTACAGTGCTGCCTGCACTGCAGGTGCACTGGTTTTTATAGCTGCAACAAACAATATCTATGGCTGCTCTGTAGCGTGGTTCCCACTGAGACTCTGTAGCGGGGTTCCCACTAAGACTCTGTAGCGGGGTTCCCACTAAGACTCTGTAGCGTGGTTCCCACTAAGACTCTGTAGCGTGGTTCCCACTAAGACCCTGTAGCGGGGTTTCCACTAAGACTCTGTAGCGGGGTTCCCACTAAGACTCTGTAGCGGGGTTCCCACTAAGACTCTGTAGCGGGGTTTCCACTAAGACTCTGTAGCGGGGTTTCCACTAAGACTCTGTAGCGTGGTTCCCACTAAGACTCTGTAGCGGGGTTCCCACTAAGACTCTGTAGCGGGGTTTCCACTAAGACTCTGTAGCGGGGTTCCCACTAAGACTCTGTAGCGTGGTTCCCACTAAGACTCTGTAGCGTGGTTCCCACTAAGACTCTGTAGCGTGGTTTCCACTGAGACTCTGTAGCGGGGTTTCCACTAAGACTCTGTAGCGGGGTTTCCACTGAGACTCTGTAGCGGGGTTCCCACTAAGACTCTGTAGCGGGGTTTCCACTAAGACTCTGTAGCGGGGTTCCCACTAAGACTCTGTAGCGTGGTTTCCACTAAGACTCTGTAGCGGGGTTTCCACTAAGACTCTGTAGCGTGGTTCCCACTAAGACTCTGTAGCGTGGTTCCCACTAAGACTCTGTAGCGGGGTTCCCACTAAGACTCTGTAGCGGGGTTTCCACTAAGACTCTGTAGCGGGGTTCCCACTAAGACTCTGTAGCGTGGTTCCCACTAAGACTCTGTAGCGTGGTTCCCACTAAGACTCTGTAGCGGGGTTTCCACTAAGACTCTGTAGCGGGGTTTCCACTAAGACTCTGTAGCGGGGTTCCCACTAAGACTCTGTAGCGGGGTTCCCACTGAGACTCTGTAGCGGGGTTTCCACTGAGACTCTGTAGCGTGGTTTCCACTAAGACTCTGTAGCGTGGTTCCCACTAAGACTCTGTAGCGTGGTTCCCACTGAGACTCTGTAGCGTGGTTCCCACTGAGACTCTGTAGCGGGGTTTCCACTAAGACTCTGTAGCGGGGTTCCCACTAAGACTCTGTAGCGGGGTTCCCACTAAGACTCTGTAGCGGGGTTTCCACTAAGACTCTGTAGCGGGGTTTCCACTAAGACTCTGTAGCGGGGTTTCCACTAAGACTCTGTAGCGGGGTTTCCACTAAGACTCTGTAGCGGGGTTCCCACTAAGACTCTGTAGCGGGGTTTCCACTAAGACTCTGTAGCGGGGTTTCCACTAAGACTCTGTAGCGGGGTTTCCACTAAGACTCTGTAGCGGGGTTTCCACTAAGACTCTGTAGCGGGGTTTCCACTAAGACTCTGTAGCGGGGTTTCCACTAAGACTCTGTAGCGGGGTTTCCACTAAGACTCTGTAGCGGGGTTTCCACTAAGACTCTGTAGCGGGGTTCCCACTAAGACTCTGTAGCGTGGTTCCCACTAAGACTCTGTAGCGTGGTTCCCACTAAGACTCTGTAGCGGGGTTTCCACTAAGACTCTGTAGCGTGGTTCCCACTAAGACTCTGTAGCGGGGTTTCCACTAAGACTCTGTAGCGGGGTTTCCACTGAGACTCTGTAGCGGGGTTTCCACTGAGACTCTGTAGCGGGGTTTCCACTGAGACCCTGTAGCGGTGTTTCCACTAAGACCCTGTAGCGGGGTTCCCACTAAGACCCTGTAGCGGGGTTCCCACTAAGACTCTGTAGCGGGGTTCCCACTAAGACTCTGTAGCGGGGTTTCCACTAAGACTCTGTAGCGGGGTTTCCACTAAGACTCTGTAGCGGGGTTTCCACTAAGACTCTGTAGCGGGGTTTCCACTAAGACTCTGTAGCGGGGTTTCCACTAAGACTCTGTAGCGGGGTTTCCACTAAGACTCTGTAGCGGGGTTCCCACTAAGACTCTGTAGCGGGGTTCCCACTAAGACTCTGTAGCGGGGTTCCCACTAAGACTCTGTAGCGGGGTTTCCACTAAGACTCTGTAGCGGGGTTTCCACTAAGACTCTGTAGCGGGGTTCCCACTAAGACTCTGTAGCGGGGTTCCCACTTAGACCAAATGAAGCACCATTAAGATGTTACAACCCTGTCTCATATCTATATTAACATGAGGTGCCTCTCTGAGCTGTGGATGAGGGGCCCGGGAAGGAGGCCCCCAGGGAGGAATCCGGGTGATGATGGGAGGTCACTGCTGGGGCCACATGGCTCAGGGAGGAAGAAGCAGTGGGGGTGTGTGTGTTTAGATAAAGGTTCCTTAGCAGCGGTGCTTTAATCAGATTGCAGATAGGAGACGGCTGAGGACACACACCAATAACGCAGTGTTTGAGTCTCATCCACAGCTTTGATGAAGTGTGCTTCCAGAGGTCTCTGTCTAACAGAAATATGCCTAATTGTCCAGGGAGAGAGAGACAACAGGTTACATCAGCCTCTTTCTTTTCTCTCTCGCCCTCTGCCTGTCTCTCGCCCTCTGCCTGTCTCTCGAGCACTCCTCTCTATTCAAGGGGCTTTATTGGCATGGGAACATACGTTTACATTGACAAAGCAAGTGAAATGTTCAATAAACAAAAGGGAAATAAGCAATCAGAAATTAACCGTAAATATTACACTCACAAAAGTTTAAAAATTTTAGACATTTCAAATGTTATATTATGACTATGTCCAGTGTTGTAACAAGGTGTAAATAGTTGAAGTATGAATTGGAAAATCAATAAACAGATAGAGGTTGTATTTACAATGGTGAATCGCTGTCTCCCTCTTTCCCTCT
>NC_138305.1:108300000-108315000 GCF_965601325.2 Salmo salar
CATTGGCAGTAGAAAGGCCTTACTGAAGAGCTCAGTGAATTTCAACGTGGCACCATCATAGGATGCCACCTTTCCAACAAGTCAGTTCGTCAAATTTCTGCCCTGCTAGAGCTGCCCTGGTCAACTGTAAGTGCTGTTATTGTGAAGTGGAAACATCTAGGAGCAACAACAGCTCGGGCGTGAAGTTTGTAGGCCACACAATTTCACAGAACGGGACTGACAAGTGCTGAAGCGTGTAGCACGTAAAAATCGTCTGTCCTCAGTTGTAACCCTGACTACTGAGTTCCAAACTGCCTCTGGAAACAACATCAGCACAATAACTGTTTGTTGGGAGCTTCATGAAATGGGTTTCCATGGCTGAGCAGCCGCACACAAGCCTAAGATCACCATGCGCAATGCCAAGCGTCAGCTGGAGTGGTGTAAAGCTCGCCGCCATTGGACTCTGGAGCAGTGGAAACGCGTTCTCTGGAGTGATGAATCACGTTTCACCATCTGGCAGTGCGACAGACGAATCTGGGTTTGGCGGATGCCAGGAGAATACTACCTGCCCGAATGCATTGTGCCAACTGTAAAGTTTGGTGGAGGAGGAATAATGGCTGTTTTTCATGGTTCGGGCCCCTTAGTTCCAGTGAAGGGAAATATTAACGCTACAGCATACAATGACATTCTGGACGATTCTGTGCTTCCAACTTTGTGGCAACAGTTTGGGAAGGCCCTTTCCTGTTTCAGAAGGACAATGTCCCTGTGCACAAAGCGAGGAAAGTACAGAAATGGTTTGTTGAGATTGGTTTGGAAGAATTTGACTGGCCTGCACAGAGCCCTGACCTCAACCCCATCGAACACCTTTGAGGTGAATTGGAACGCCGACTGCGAGCCAGCTCTAATCGCCCAACATCAGTGCCCGACCTAACTAATGTTATTGTGGCTGAATGGAAGCAAGTCCCTGCAGCAATGTTCCAACATCTGTGCATGCATACTTGCCGTGCTCGTGCACGTGTTTACATGGTTCTGCTCATGCATACTTTCCGTGCTCGTGCACATGTTTACATGGTTCTGCTCGTGCACGTGTTTACATGGTTCTGCTCGTGCTTCAGGTGATGGAAACATTAACGCACGAGCAGCACTTCGAATAGTTAATGTTATTCTACTTTCCTGTGGACATATTGTCTCACATTCCTACCTACCCATGTTTGGTCACTTTATTCATGGTACTTATTATTCCTTGTGCCATTTTTACAGCCCGCTACTGGGTTACCTTCAGACTACTCTCCTCAAGCGTGAGTATGACGTGAGAGTCATCTTTTGATGGTGACTGATTTTAGTTTTTATACAATGTATCTAATTCTGAATGCTGATTGGTTAAAATTGCATTCCAGACGGTGTCTATTCCACAAGTTACCACCGAATAAATCTATGACATTAAAATGTCTATTTACTCTGTTCCGTCTGACTGCACAATCCACTGTCTCATCAGCCCAGCCAGGCAATTTATAAACTTGATCTCCACTATAAAAAGCATCTAGACATTATCTCACATTTCTTTTATATTAACATTTAGTTTGCAACAGCAGATATTTGTATAAACCTTGTTGTCTTTCTGACATTTGCAACATTGTTTCAATATTCAAATTGGATCTCCAGCTGTCCCATAGTAATGAACGTGTCGGGAGTTGGGACGAGACAGACAGGCAGGCAGCGTTTCTCAGCCAGTCGAAATCATGAATCAGCTGGCATCATTTGTATGGATAGAGATACAAAGAAATGTCGATTGAAAAAGTTACAACGAAGTGCAGCTAGTTTGCAGTCTTTCCAGCTTCAGTTTGAAGTGATTGTGTTTAGCTGTGTTGTTGGCTAGCTCCTCTGAACAACAGTGCCTTGACGAGTGAGCACATTTTCTATGCCAGGCGAAGTTGGGCCTCATTAGTTCATTGTTATGGATGTATCCAAATAAATGTTTCCAGAAAACGTTTCCAGAGCCCAATGAACCAAGTAAAGCCCTCCCGGCCAAACCATCCCTATGGACTCCCGAACACGGCCGGTTGTGATACAGCCCGGTATCGAACCCGGGTCTGTAGTGACGCCTCTAGTCCTTCGATGCAGTGCCTTAGACTGCTGTGCCCCTCAGGAGGATCTGGAGCTGGTTTTCATCAAGGATCTCTCTGTACCTTGCTCCGTTCATCTTTCCCTCGATGCTGACTAGTCTGCGAGTTTTTGCCAATGAAAAACATCCCCACAGCATGATGCTGTCACCACCATGCTTCACCGTAGGGATGGTGCCAGGTTTCCTCCAGACGTGAAGCTTGGCATTCAGGCCAAATAGTTCAATCTTGGTAACATCAGACCAGAGAATCTTGTTTCTCATGGTCTGAGAGTCATTTTGGCAAACTCCAAGCAGGCTGTCATGTGCCCTTTTCTGAGGAGTGGCTTCCGTCTGGCCACTCTACCATATAGGCCTGATTGGTGGAGTGCTGCAGAGATGGTTGTCCTAAAGGGTCTGTATACTTACGTAAATAAGGTTTTTATTTGTAATAAATTCGCCAAAATATCTAAAAACCTGTTTTCACTTGGTCATTGTGGGGTATTGTGTGTAGATTGATGAGGCAAACTATTAGTTCAATCCATTTTAGAATAAGGCTGTAATGTAACAAAATGTGGAACAGGTCAAGGGGTCTGAATACTTTCTGAATGCGCCGTAGGTAGCCAGCGGAGTGGGCACGCGGCTACGTGTACATTTATAGAAATACCTGTATATTAGCCTGAGCAAATTGGGAAACTCTGTATCCGACCACTGGGTTGTAATTAACACTATCATTATCCGTACACAGTGACTGGCTTTGCCACACTGTTACTACATCCAGAAACACAAGACACGTTACCTCCTTTAAACTTCTTCCTTCTCTCTCTCACATCAAAGAGCTGAGGGGGAAACCATGCGTTTGTTTTTCCTCTCTTTAAAGATAAAATGTTGTGCGGCTCGACGCAAAGGACTGCTGAGCTCTGGGTCTCGTGTGTGTGTGTGTGGAGATCAGAGGAGTGTATCAGCTTGTGATGCGAGGATGTGTCAAAACTCAACCACTACAGTCGCACCGCAGCGTAGACATGTTTAGACACTTACAGAGACTATGGGTGAAATGAACACAGAGTTAGCAGACCCAAATGATTTCTACTGCGGGAAAATACTTGACAGATATGTGGCGAGGAGTTACAAAGATAGTAGCTAGGAAGGTAAACCCAGGCTAATGAAACAGTAGGGGAGAGAGAGAGAGAGAGAGAACAGTATACAAATAGGTTTTCTAGAAGGTAAACCCAGCCTAATGAAATGGTAGGGGAGAGAGAGAGAGAGAACAGTATACAAATAGGTTTTCTAGAAGGTAAACCCAGGCTAATGAAACGGTAGGGGGGAGAGAGAGAGAGAGAGAGAGAACAGTATACAAATAGGTTTTCTAGAAGGTAAACCCAGGCTGATGAAACGGTAGGGGAGAGAGAGAGAGAGAACAGTATAGAAATAGGTTTTCTAGAAGGTAAACCCAGGCTAATGAAACGGTAGGGGAGAGAGAGAGAGAGAACAGTATAGAAATAGGTTTTCTAGAAGGTAAACCCAGGCTAATGAAACGGTAGGGGAGAGAGAGAGAGAGAACAGTATAGAAATAGGTTTTCTAGAAGGTAAACCCAGGCTAATGAAACGGTAGGGGAGAGAGAGAGAGAGAACAGTATAGAAATAGGTTTTCTAGAAGGTAAACCCAGGCTAGTGAAACGGTAGGGGGAGAGAGAGAACAGTATAGAAATAGGTTTTCTAGAAGGTAAACCCAGGCTAATGAAACGGTAGGGGAGAGAGAGAACAGTATAGACATAGGTTTTCTAGAAGGTAAACCCAGGCTAATGAAACGGTAGGGGAGAGAGAGAGAGAGAACAGTATAGAAATAGGTTTTCTAGAAGGTAAACCCAGGCTAATGAAACGGTAGGGGAGAGAGAGAGAGAGAAACAGTATACAAATAGGTTTTCTAGAAGGTAAACCCAGGCTAATGAAACGGTAGGGGAGAGAACAGTATAGAAATAGGTTTTCTAGAAGGTAAACCCAGGCTAATGAAACGGTAGGGGAGAGAGAGAGGAAGATAGGCTATGTAAAGAGTAGTAGAGTACTTTTATATTGAATCATTTAGCTGTGTCAAGAAGCTGTCGATTGATTGAGCTTTTAGGAGCCATATGAAAACGTTATGGTCAATCCCCTCATCTCTCCTGACCAGAGGCAGCCAGCCCCTCTCCTACTGGAGAGACACACACACACACACCTCCATTTTGATTCTATCCCTTCTCTGCTCCCTTCATCCTCCCATCCCAGAGAGAGAGAGAGAGAGGGAGTCCTGCTGTCAACACCTCTTGTTTCCATAGCAGCATTAAGTGAATCCATAAGGAGTGCGTTGGTTCTCTCTCTGATGGGAAAACAAAAAGCTACTGTCTGTCTGATCAGGAGAGGTTTTACTGCTTGTGTTTGTTCTCCATAGTGCTGCTCGTTGAGTCCTCCAGAGCTGAAGCGGTGTGTTATCTCAACCCTGATGCCGTTTTTCTATTTCTCTCCTTATTCGTGGCTCCGGCCCCGTGTGAATCATCAATGTGAACCCTCAGAGACGGCGTGTCAGAGAGAGGCAGCTATCTGGAGGAGGACGTAATGTCTGTCTTTAGAAATGCACCAACCCGGCAAACTGATACGGCTCTTCTCCCCCGCGGTGCGTTTGGGGAAATGCTGTGTGTGATGTGGTCTGTCGATGTGCCCTCGAGCAAGGCACTTAATCCTAATTGCTCCTGTAAGTCGCCCTGGAGAAGATAGTCTGACTAAATTGTAGATGTGATGTGAAGGGGGGGCTGAGCAGACTACTGCATGTGGTTAATAACCTAATGTCATTATAGAGACGAGCATAAATGCTGCCTCCTTCACTGCTACTTCAAGTGTGTGTGTAGCTGGCAGGGGGGGGGGGATACAAGCTTCATACCACACCTCATTGAGGAACGTTAAGCAAAATGGCCGTTACAGGGAGGCAGTGTGATATGGTAGAAACAGCCGTTAAAAGGCTTTCTGCCTGGACATTACACTTAGTCACTCACAGCGATGATGTCATTCAAAGCTGAGGGCTTTATCTGTCAAACACAGAGCACCTTAATCTAGGCAGAATTACTTTGTCAGATTGAAAATTATTCCACGTAGGCTATTAGGTCGTTAGTAAAAACACTGGCTCAGCTCCGTTAACAACCATTTCTCTCTCTCTCTCCCTCTCTCTCTCGCTTTCTCTCTCTCTCTCTCGCTTTCTCTCTCTCTCTCTCGCTTTCTCTCTCTCTCTCTCGCTTTCTCTCTCTCTCTCTCGCTTTCTCTCTCTCTCTCTCTCTCGCTTTCTCTCTCTCGCTTTCTCTCTCTCGCTTTCTCTCCCTCTCGCTCTCGCTTTCTCTCTCTCTCTCTCGCTTTCTCTCTCTCTCTCTCTCTCGCTTTCTCTCTCTCCCTCTCTCGCTTTCTCTCTCTCTCTCTCCTCTCCTCTCTCGCTTTCTCTCTCTCCCTCTCTCTCTCTCGCTTTCTCTCTCGCTTTCTCCCTCTCTCGCTTTCACTCTCTCATTTTCTCTCTCCCTTTCGTTTAATATCTCTGGTTTAAAACTTATTTAATGCTGTCCCCTTTTAGATGTTGTGTTGGTTTTTTACTCAAAATCCTTCTCCTGATAGGACAAGGACAGGTGAGGCAGGGTTCAATACTCACTGCTTCTACTGCAGCAGGCTGTCTACTTTAGCTACCCTCTCTGTCTCTCTCTGTCTCTCTCTGTCTCTCTCTGTCTCTCTCTGTCTCTCTCTGTCTCTCTCTCTCTCTCTCTCTGTCTCTCTCTGTCTCTCTCTCTCTCTCTCTCTCTCTCTCTCTCTCTCTGTCTCTCTGTCTCTCTCTCTCTCTGTCTCTCTGTCTCTCTCTCTCTGTCTCTCTGTCCTCTGTCTCTCTCTCTCTGTCTCTCTCCTCTGTCTCTCTCTCCGTCTCTCTCTCCGTCTCTCTCCGTCTCTCCTCCCCACTCCAAGAGGACACTTAAGGGAGCGATGGTTCAACAGCCCGTGCCTCTTGTCAGCGTACACCTCCACATGTCCATGGCTGTGAATGTGTCAGCTCTCTCTCTCTCTCTCCCACTGAGGGGACCACAGAATCACACACACACACTGAGGGGACCACAGAATCACACACACACACACACACACACACACACACACACACACACACACACACACACACACCACACTGAGGGGACCTCAGAATCACACACACACACACACACACACACACACACACACACACACACACACACACACACACACTGAGGGGACTTCAGAATCTCTCTCCCACATACTGAGGGGACCTCAGAATCACACACACACTGAGGGGACCACAGAATCACACACACACACACACACACACACACTGAGGGGACCACAGAATCTCACACACACACTGAGGGGACCACAGAATCTCACACACACACACACACACTGAGGGGACCTCAGAATCACACACACACACACACACACACACTGAGGGGACCTCAGAATCACACACACACACTGAGGGGACCTCAGAATCACACACACACACACACTGAGGGGACCTCAGAATCACACACACACTGAGGGGACCTCAGAATCACACACACACACTGAGGGGACCTCAGAATCACACACACACACACACACTGAGGGGACCTCAGAATCACACACACACTGAGGGGACCTCAGAATCACACACACACTGAGGGGACCTCAGAATCACACACACACACTGAGGGGACCTCAGAATCACACACACACACACACTGAGGGGACCTCGGAATCACACACACACTGAGGGGACCACAGAATCACACACACACTGAGGGGACCACAGAATCACACACACACTGAGGGGACCTCAGAATCACACACACACACTGAGGGGACCTCAGAATCACACACAATAAGCATTCTCTCACCCTCCTGTTCTCTGTATGGATCAGTGAGTAATACTATCAGTTATACTGGTGACTAGAGGTGTTTTTTACTCCTAGAGCCAACAGTCCATTAGCCAATAGCTTTCAGCATGGATGCAACCAACAGAGTAGATCCTGTCCTCTGTCGGACCCTTCATCTAACGGTCTTGATGGTACTCTATAGAGATGCTGCTATAGATGTCATTCTGCAAGGCTGCCCTCGCTCATAGAAAACCCCTGAACTCCTCTCCATTGGCCTGCAATATTTATGCACATATATTTGCAGCTTTATCAAACATTTTTTAATTAAGTGCTTTGAGTGGTTTCCTTTGAAGGGTGAGCGAGGGAGGGAGGGAGGGGTGGGACTGAAAGAGAGACCCTGGTTCGATCCCGGGCTGTATCACAATAGGACTGTAGGACGATGGTGTGTTTCAATAGGACTGTAGGACGATGGTGTGTTTTAATAGGACTGTAGGGCGATGGTGTGTTTCAATAGGACTGTAGGACGATGGTGTGTTTCTGTAGGGCGATGGTGTGTTTCCAATAGGACTGTAGGGCGGTGGTGTGTTTCTGTAGGACGATGGTGTGTTTCAATAGGACTGGAGGACGATGGTGTGTTTCTGTAGGGCGATGGTGTGTTTCAATAGGACTGTAGGGCGGTGGTGTGTTTCTGTAGGACGATGGTGTGTTTCAATAGGACTGGAGGACGATGGTGTGTTTCTGTAGGGCGATGGTGTGTTTCTGTAGGACGATGGTGTGTTTCAATAGGACTGTAGGGCGGTGGGTGTGTTTCAATAGGACTGTAGGACGATGGTGTGTTTCTGTAGGGCGATGGTGTGTTCCAATAGGACTGTAGGGCGGTGGTGTGTTTCTGTAGGACGATGGTGTGTTTCAATAGGACTGGAGGACGATGGTGTGTTTCTGTAGGGCGATGGTGTGTTTCAATAGGACTGGAGGACGATGGTGTGTTTCTGTAGGACGATGGTGTGTTTCAATAGGACTGTAGGGCGGTGGTGTGTTTCAATAGGACTGTAGGGCGATGGTGTGTTCCAATAGGACTGTAGGGCGGTGGTGTGTTTCTGTAGGACGATGGTGTGCTTCAATAGGACTGGAGGACGATGGTGTGTTTCTGTAGGGCGATGGTGTGTTTCAATAGGACTGGAGGACGATGGTGTGTTTCTGTAGGACGATGGTGTGTTTCAATAGGACTGTAGGGCGGTGGTGTGTTTCTGTAGGGCGATGGTGTGTTTCTGTAGGGCGATGGTGTGTTTCTGTAGGGCGATGGTGTGTTTGACAGCAGGAGAAGAGCAAAGGGGCAGTATTCACATTATATTGGTGCCATCTGTGTCCCAGCTTGACAGACACATCCCATTGTTTCACCGTCGCTATTCAACTGGAGTGATGTACACTCTGTCTACAATCAGCCTCCCTGTGTGGGTGTGGGTGCACACTTTAAGGGAAATAATTGAATATAACCGTTCTCTTCACTGTTTGTATATTGGGCTAGATAATATATTCAAAGTAAAATAAACACCTCATCCCTTTAACACTGTTTGAATAATAGTCTAGTTATATTATCAGACCACCTCATCCCTTTAACACTGTTTGAATAATAGTCTAGTTATATTATCAGACCACCTCATCCCTTTAACACTGTTTGAATAATAGTCTAGTTATATTATCAGACCACCTCATCCCTTTAACACTGTTTGAATAATAGTCTAGTTATATTATCAGACCACCTCATCCCTTTAAGCTTGTTGGGCTGCAGCTGAATGGGTAAGGGTAGCAGCCGGGTAGTCCTTCCAGATAATTCTATTGAACATGGCATCTAATTAAATGTCCTTCTGAGTGGTTTGTTGTGTGTGTAGAGCTGGGAACCATTTAACCAATGGTTGTGGATGAAGACAGTCATAAAATAACATAACTGTTTAAAGCCCCTATGCTGTCTTTGTAAAAAAAATATATATATATATATATAAAAAAAATTTACAAATATATATATATATATATACACACACACACATACACTACCGTTCAGAAGTTTGGGGTCACTTAGAAATGTCCTTGTTTTTGAAAGAAAAGCACTTTTTTTTTTGTCCATTAAAATAACATCAAATTGATCAGAAATACAGTGTAGACATTGTTAATCTTGTAAATGACTATTGTAGCTGGAAATGACTGATTTTTGTTATGGTATATCTACATAGGCAAACAGAGGCCCATTATCAGCAACCATCAATCCTTTGTTCCAATGGCACGTTGTGTTAGCTAATCCAATTTTTGCATTTTAAAAGGCTAATTGATCATTAGAAAACCCTTTTGCAATTATGTTAGCACAGCTGAAAACTGTTGTTCTGATTAAAGAAGCAATAAAACTGGCCTCCTTTAGACTAGTTGAGTATCTGGAGCATCAGCATTTGTGGGTTCGATTACAGGCTCAAAAGGGCGCGAAACAAAGCACTTTCTTCTGAAACTCGTCAGTCTATTCTTGTTCTGAGAAATGAAGGCTATTCCATGCTAGAAATTGCCAAGAAACTGAAGATCTCGTACAACGCTGTGTACTACTCCCTTCACAGAACAGAGCAAACTGGCTCTAACCAGAATAGAAAGAGGAGTAGGAGGCCCCGGTGCACAACTGAGCAAGAGGACAAGTACATTAGTGTCTAGTTTGAGAAACAGACGCCTCACAAGTCCTCAACTGGCAGCTTCATTAAATAGTACCAACAAAACACCAGTCTCAACGTCAACAGTGAAGAGGCCACTCTGGGATGCTGGTCTTCTAGGCAGAGTTCCTCTGTCCAGTGTCTGTGTTCTTTTGCCCATCTAAATCTTTTCTTTTTATTGGCCAGTCTGAGATATGGCTTTTTCTTTGCAACTCTGCCTAGAAGGCCAGCATCCTGCAGTCGCCTCTTCACTGTAATCGCTCCATGGGAGAGAGAGGGGGGGGGGCAGGCAGAGAGGGCTTTATGGGAGAGTGGCCAGACCAGAAGCCACTCTTAAGAAAAAGGCACATGACAGCACACCTGGAGTTGGCAAAAAGACACGATTTTGTGGTCTGTTGAGGGGGAGGGTGGGAATGAGAGGGAGGGGGAGGGTGGGAATGAGAGGGAGGGGGAGGGTGGGAATGAGAGGGAGGGGGAGGGAGGGAATGAGAGGGAGGGAATGAGAGGGAGAGGGAGGGAGGGAATGAGAGGGAGGGAGGGAATGAGAGGGAGGGAGGGAGGGAATGAGAGGGAGGGAGGGAATGAGAGGGAGGGAGGGAATGGGAGGGAGGGAGGGAATGAGAGGGAGAGGGAGGGAGGGAGGGAATGAGAGGGAGAGGGAGGAAGGGAATGAGAGGGTGGGAGGGAATGAGAAGGAGCGAATGAGGGAGGGAGTGAGGGAATGAGAGGGAGAGGGAGGGAGGGAGGGAATGAGAGGGAGGGAGGGAATGAGAGGGAGAGGGAGGGAGGGAGGGAATGAGAGGGAGGGAGGGAGGGAATGAGAGGGAGGGAGGGAGGGAATGAGAGGGAGGGAGGGAGGGAATGAGAGGGAGGGAGGGAATGGGAGGGAGGGAGGGAATGAGAGGGAGAGGGAGGAAGGGAATTAGAGGGAGGGAGGGAATGAGAGGGAGAGGGAGGGAGGGAGGGAATGAGAGGGAGGGAGGGAGGGAGGGAATGAGAGGGAGCGAATGAGAGGGAGAGGGAGGGAGGGAGGGAATGAGAGGGAGAGGGAGGGAGGGAGGGAATGAGAGGGAGAGGGAGGGAGGGAGGGAATGAGAGGGAGAGGGAGGAAGGGAATGAGAGGGTGGGAGGGAATGAGAAGGAGCGAATGAGGGAGGGAGTGAGGGAATGAGAGGGAGAGGGAGGGAGGGAGGGAATGAGAGGGAGGGAGGGAATGAGAGGGAGAGGGAGGGAGGGAGGGAATGAGAGGGAGGGAGGGAGGGAGGGAATGAGAGGGAGGGAGGGAGGGAATGAGAGGGAGGGAGGGAGGGAGGGAATGAGAGGGAGGGAGGGAATGAGAGGGAGAGGGAGGAAGGGAATTAGAGGGAGGGAGGGAATGAGAGGGAGAGGGAGGGAGGGAGGGAATGAGAGGGAGGGAGGGAGGGAGGGAATGAGAGGGAGCGAATGAGAGGGAGAGGGAGGGAGGGAGGGAATGAGAGGGAGGGGGGGAGGGAGGGATGAGAGGGAGAGGGAGGGAGGGAATGAGAGGGGGGAGAGAGAATGAGGGAAGGACAGAGACTGAGACAGCTGAGGTGGCCAATATGGGCAAATGAGTTTATCCACGGAGGTATGGGGGGAGGTATGGGGGGAGGTGGTGACAAGCTCAACGTCACTCACACGGCGCACAATCATGAAGGGGGGGGGGGACAGAAGGGATAGAAAGTGAGGAATAGCTAAAAGAGAGAGCAGGAAACAAGGCGTAGAGGCAGACGGATGAGAGGACAGAGATAATAGATGTAAAGGAAGTATTTGTGAGGGTGTGCAGCCTGGTGGGCAAGATATTGCTGGGGATTGATTTCATGCTGTTTTGTCTTGACTGTTAAACCCTGCTGCTCAAATCTCTTCTCTCTCTCCCTCTTTATCCTCCCTGTCTCTCAGCAGACAGACAATGTCTCAGGGCTGTGTATATATCAGCCAGCACGCTCTGAGACCAGGCTCAGCCCCGTTTCCTCTAGTTTAAGTGCATTCAGCTCATGAAATATAGATAGTCAACACAATGTCTTGCTATATAGCTGCTGTATGGTACAAACGAAAACCTTTCCTGAAATGCATGTTGCCTTCCCAGAGCGTTGAGACCCTACGTTCTATTACCTCATAAACACAGAAAAGGGAGTTGGAGGGTTTTGTTGTCATGGAGGTTTTGCCAGGAGTAGGCTGGTTGTCATGGAGGTTTTGCCAGGAGTAGGCTGGTTGTAGTGGAGGTTTTGCCAGGAGTAGGCTGGTTGTCATGGAGGTTTTGCCAGGAGTAGGCTGGTTGTAATTCAGGTTTTGCCAGGAGTAGGCTGGTTGTAATGGAGGTTTTGCCAGGAGTAGGCTGGTTGTCATGGAGGTTTTGCCAGGAGTAGGCTGGTTGTCATGGAGGTTTTGCCAGGAGTAGGCTGGTTGTCATGGAGGTTTTGCCAGGAGTAGGCTGGTTGTCATGGAGGTTTTGCCAGGAGTAGGCTGGTTGTCATGGAGGTTTTGCCAGGAGTAGGCTGGTTGTCATGGAGGTTTTGCCATTATCTTTCAACGTTATGAGCATTACCACAGCACAGGGGTTGGGTGCTAGGGGTTGGGTCCCTGTGCTAGGGGTTGGGTGCCTGTGCTAGGGGTTGGGTGCCTGTGCTAGGGGTTGGGTCCCTGTGCTAGGGGTTGGGTCCCTGTGCTAGGGGTTGGCTCCCTGTGCTAGGGGTTGGGTCCCTGTGCTAGGGGTTGGGTCCCTGTGCTAGGGGTTGGGTGCCTGTGCTAGGGGTTGAGTGCCTGTGCTAGGGGTTGGGTCCCTGTGCTAGGGGTTGGGTCCCTGTGCTAGGGGTTGGGTCCCTGTGCTAGGGGTTGGGTCCCTGTGCTAGGGGTTGGGTGCCTGTGCTAGGGGTTGGGTCCCTGTGCTAGGGGTTGGGTCCCTGTGCTAGGGGTTGGGTCCCTGTGCTAGGGGTTGGGTGCCTGTGCTAGGGGTTGGGTGCCTGTGCTAGGGGTTGGGTCCCTGTGCTAGGGGTTGGGTCCCTGTGCTAGGGGTTGGGTGCCTGTGCTAGGGGTTGGGTCCCTGTGCTAGGGGTTGGGTCCCTGTGCTAGGGGTTGGGTCCCTGTGCTAGCGGTTGGGTCCCTGTGCTAGGGGTTGGGTCCCTGTGCTAGGGGTTGGGTCCCTGTGCTAGGGGTTGGGTCCCTGTGCTAGGGGTTGGGTGCCTGTGCTAGGGGTTGGGTGCCTGTGCTAGGGGTTGGGTCCCTGTGCTAGGGGTTGGGTCCCTGTGCTAGGGGTTGGGTGCCTGTGCTAGGGGTTGGGTCCCTGTGCTAGGGGTTGGGTCCCTGTGCTAGGGGTTGGGTCCCTGTGCTAGCGGTTGGGTCCCTGTGCTAGGAGTTGGGTCCCTGTGCTAGGGGTTGGCTCCCTGTGCTAGGGGTTGGGTGCCTGTGCTAGGGGTTGGGTGCCTGTGCTAGGGGTTGGGTCCCTGTGCTAGGGGTTGGCTCCCTGTGCTAGGGGTTGGCTCCCTGTGCTGTCTTGTGTGGTGTGAGAAAGAAGAGATTTATGGGAGCGTTCAGCTCTTCTACACACAGCTAATTGGATTCACAGGCCATTAGATAAAGTACACCAGTGACGACTTTACGGCCTAAACAGTGTGTGAGATATTGATGAGGTTGTTTGGTTGAGGACCGATGCAATTTCCTCCCCTGCACTGCGGAGGAGAGGAGAGGTTAAGAGAGGGGGTGGGGGGGGTCCATCAGTGACCAGCTCAATAATCAGTGTGGCAACAAGCAAAACAGAAGGGCTGAGGGATGGGAGGATGACTGGAGGGATGGGAGGATGACTGGAGGGATGGGAGGATGACTGGAGGGATGGGAGGATGACTGGAGGGATGGGAGGATGACTGGAGGATGGGAGGATGACTGGAGGGATGGGAGGATGACTGGAGGGATGGGAGGATGATGGGAGGATGACGGGAGGGGTGGGAGGATGCCTGGAGGGATGGGAGGATGCCTGGAGGGATGGGAGGATGCCTGGAGGGATGGGAGGATGCCTGGAGGATGATGGGAGGATGCCTGGAGGATGATGGGAGGATGCCTGGAGGATGATGGGAGGATGCCTGGAGGATGATGGGAGGATGCCTGGAGGGATGGGAGGATGCCTGGAGGGATGGGAGGATGCCTGGAGGGATGGGAGGATGCCTGGAGGATGATGGGAGGATGCCTGGAGGATGATGGGAGGATGCCTGGAGGATGATGGGAGGATGCCTGGAGGATGATGGGAGGATGCCTGGAGGGATGGGAGGATGAAGGGAGGATGCTTGGAGGATGACTGGGAGGATGACTGGGAGGATGACTGGGAGGATGACGGGAGGATGACTGGGAGGATGACTGGAGGATGACTGGGAGGATGACGGGAGGGATGGGAGGATGACTGGAGGGTGACTGGAGGGTGACGGGAGGGTGACGGGAGGGTGACGGGAGGATGACGGGAGGATGACGGGAGGATGACGGGAGGGATGGGAGGATGACGGGAGGATGACGGGAGGGATGGGAGGATGACTGGAGGGATGGGAGGATGACGGGAGGGATGGGAGGATGACTGGAGGGATGGGAGGATGACGGGAGGGATGGGAGGATGACTGGAGGGATGGGAGGATGACTGGAGGGATGGGAGGATGATGAGGAGGATGCCTGGAGGATGATGGGAGGATGCCTGGAGGGATGGGAGGATGAAGGGAGGATGCTTGGAGGATGACTGGGAGGATGACTGGGAGGATGACGGGAGGATGACGGGAGGGTGACTGGGAGGATGCCTGGAGGATGACTGGGAGGATGCCGGGAGGGATGGGAGGATGACTGGAGGGGGACTGGGAGGGTGACTGGAGGATGACGGGAGGGTGCCGGGAGGATGACGGGAGGATGACGGGAGGATGACGGGAGGGATGGAGATGACGGGAGGATGCCGGGAGGGATGGGAGGATGCCTGGAGGGATGGGAGGATGACTGGAGGGGGATGGGAGGATGCCTGGAGGGATGGGAGGATGCCGGGAGGATGACTGGAGGGATGGGAGGATGACGGGAGGGTGATGGGAGGATGCCTGGAGGGATGGGAGGATGCCTGGAGGATGATGGGAGGATGCCTGGAGGATGATGGGAGGATGCCTGGAGGGATGGGAGGATGCCTGGAGGGGGATGGGAGGATGCCTGGAGGGATGGGAGGATGCCGGGAGGATGACGGTGGAAAATAAAGGGATGAAGGGGATTAAAAGCTTTGATGAGCAGCTCAGTTATATCTGTGTCGTCTGGCTGTGAAAAGGAACAGAGATAAGAGGCAGTGTGAGACTGCAGTGACTGAGGGAGAATGTAGATAGAGATTATGTTG
>NC_138305.1:108317500-108345000 GCF_965601325.2 Salmo salar
CTACCTCCCCTCATCCCTCTGTACCACCCTCATCCCTCTGTACCACCCTCATCCCTCTGTACCACCCTCATTCCTCTGTACCTCCCTCATCCCTCTCTACCTCCCTCATCCCTCTCTACCTCCCTCATCCATCGCTACCGCCTTCATCCATCGCTACCGCCTTCATCCCTCTCTACCGCCTCTCATCCCTCTCTACCTCCCTCATCCCTCTCTACCTCCCTCATCCCTCTCTACCTCCCTCATCCCTCTCTACCTCTCTCATCCCTCTGTACCTCCCTCATCCCTCTGTACCTCCCTCATCCATCTCTACCTCCCTCATCCCTCTCTACCTCCCTCATCCTCTCATCCCTCTCTACCTCCCTCATCCCTCTCTTCCTCCCCTTATCCATCTCTACCTCCCTCATCCCTCTCTATCTCCCTCATCCATCTCTACCTCCCTCATCCCTCTCTACCTCCCTCATCCTCTCATCCCTCTCTACCTCATCCCTCTCTATCTCCCTCATCCATCTCTCTCCCTCATCCATCTCTCTCCCTCATCCATCTCTACCTCCCTCATCCCTCTGTACCTCCCTCATCCCTCTCTACCTCCCTCATCCCTCTGTACCTCCCTCATCCCTCTCTACCTCCCTCATCCTTCCCCCCTCCCCTTCCCTAGTCTGCTGGGTATTGTTTGCTTGGTGAAAGGGCGGAGCTGTGATAATGTATGGGCTGCCATGATGATGATGAAGATGCAGGTGGTTAAGGGAAGGGTTTCATCAGTAATAACCCGCCCTGTTTTCTAGCCTGAGTGGGTTACTCAGAGATCAGCCTATTGTCTGTAGCTAGCTGTCACACATCTTCATATTATACATGCTGATCACACAGGGAGAGGGAGGGAGGGAGGGAGAGAGGGAGAGAGAGAGAGAGAGAGAGGGAGAGAGAGATCTGACAGGTAACACAAGCACAGCCCTGACCTCTCACCTTTTACTCACACACACACACACACACACTGCAGGTGAACAGTCATCCCCCTCACCTCCTTGACAAAGGCAGCTGAAGCAGGTAATTCCCTGTCTGCAGTAGAATCCTTTACACTCACACCTATCTATCAGCCCTACTGCAGGTTCACACCTCCTATCTATCTGTCCTACTGCAGGTTCACACCTATCTATCAGCCCTACTGCAGGTTCACACCTCCTATCTATCAGCCCTACTGCAGGTTCACACCTATCTATTTGTCCTACTGCAGGTTCACACCTCCTATCTATCAGCCCTACTGCAGGTTCACACCTCCTATCTATCAGCCCTACTGCAGGTTCACACCTCCTATCTATTTGTCCTACTGCAGGTTCACACCTCCTATCTATCAGCCCTACTGCAGGTTCACACCTCCTATCTATCAGCCCTACTGCAGGTTCACACCTATCTATTTGTCCTACTGCAGGTTCACACCTCCTATCTATCAGCCCTACTTCAGGTTCACACCTCCTATCTATCAGCCCTACTGCAGGTTCACACCTCCTATCTATCAGCCCTACTGCAGGTTCACACCTCCTATCTATCAGCCCTACTGTAGGTTCACACCTCCTATCTATCAGCCCTACTGCAGGTTCACACCTATCTATTTGTCCTACTGCAGGTTCACACCTCCTATCTATCAGCCCTACTGCAGGTTCACACCTATCTATTTGTCCTACTGCAGGTTCACACCTCCTATCTATCAGCCCTACTGCAGGTTCACACCTCCTATCTATTTGTCCTACTGCAGGTTCACACCTCCTATCTATCAGCCCTACTGCAGGTTCACACCTATCTATTTGTCCTACTGCAGGTTCACACCTCCTATCTATCAGCCCTACTGCAGGTTCACACCTATATATTTGTCCTACTGCAGGTTCACACCTATCTATCAGCCCTACTGCAGGTTCACACCTCCTATCTATCAGCCCTACTGCAGGTTCACACCTCCTATCTATCAGCCCTACTGCAGGTTCACACCTCCTATCTATCAGCCCTACTGCAGGTTCACACCTCCTATCTATCAGCCCTACTGCAGGTTCACACCTATCTATCAGCCCTACTGCAGGTTCACTCCTATCTATCAGCCCAACGTTAGGACTAAATATTACAGGTGTGGGTATAAAGGTATGACTGTCTGGTTATAGCCCAGTGTGTGTGTGTGTTTTCCCATGATAGTGCGACATGGACTCATAAATAATCCAATCAGCTGTGACTCCACTATCTGAGTAAACTGACCAGACAAGGTGTACACAGCAAGGCCTCTCCCTGTCCCTGAACAGCCGCTGTTACGTAGACGCACCACCACGCTGCATACACCACTCTACCACACCACCACGCTGCATACACCACTCTACCACACCACCACTCTACCACACCACCACGCTGCATACACCACTCTACCACACCACCATGCTGCATACACCACTCTACCACACCACCACGCTGCATACACCACTCTACCACACCACCACTCTACCACACCACCACGCTGCATATACCACTCTACCACACCACCACGCTGCATATACCACTCTACCACACCACCACGCTGCATACACAACTCTACCACACCACCAAGCTGCATATACCACTCTACCACACCACCACGCTGCATACACCACTATCACACCACCACGCTGCATACACCACTCTACCACACCACCACGCTGCATACACCACTCTACCACGCTGCATACACCACTCTACCACACCACCACGCTGCATACACCACTCTACCACACCACCACGCTGCATATACCACTCTACCACACCACCACGCTGCATATACCACTCTACCACACCACCACGCTGCATACACCACTCTACCACACCACCACGCTGCATACACCACCATGCTGCATACACCACTCTACCACACCACCACTCTACCACACCACCACGCTGCATACACCACTCTACCACACCACCACGCTGCATACACCACTCTACCACACCACCACTCTACCACACCACCACTCTACCACACCACCACGCTGCATACACCACTCTACCACACCACCACTCTACCACACCACCACGCTGCATACACCACTCTACCACACCACCACTCTACCACACCACCACGCTGCATACACCACTCTACCACACCACCACTCTACCACACCACCACGCTGCATACATTCCTCTACCACACCACCACGCTGCATACACCACTCTACCACACCACCACGCTGCATACACCACTCTACCACACCACCACGCTGCATACACCACTCTACCACACCACCACGCTGCATACACCACTCTACCACACCACCACTCTACCACACCACACCACCACTCTACCACACCACTCTACCACACCACCACGCTGCATACACCACTCTACCACACCACTCTACCACACCACCACGCTGCATACACCACTCTACCACACCACCACGCTGCATACATCACCACGCTGCATACACCACTCTACCACACCACCACGCTGCATATACCACTCTACCACACCACCACGCTGCATATACAACTCTACCACACCACCACTCTACCACACCACTCTACCACACCACCACTCTACCACACCACTCTACCACACCACCACGCTGCATACACCACTCTACCACACCACCACGCTGCATACACCACTCTACCACACCACCACTCTACCACACCACGCTGCATACACCACTCTACCACACCACCACGCTGCATACACCACCACGCTGCATACACATCTCTACCACACCACCACGCTGCATATACCACTCTACCACACCACCACGCTGCATATACAACTCTACCACACCACCACTCTACCACACCACTCTACCACACCACCACTCTACCACACCACTCTACCACACCACCACGCTGCATACACCACTCTACCACACCACCACGCTGCATACACCACTCTACCACACCACCACGCTGCATACACCACCACGTGGCATACACCACTCTACCACACCACCACTCTACCACACCACCACTCTAGCACACCACTCTACCACACCACCACGCTGCATATACCACTCTACCACACCACCACGCTGCATACACCACTCTACCACACCACCACGCTGCATACACCACCATGCTGCATACACCACTCTACCACACCACCACTCTACCACACCACCACGCTGCATACACCACTCTACCACACCACCACGCTGCATACACCACTCTACCACACCACCACTCTACCACACCACTCTACCACACCACCACTCTACCACACCACCACGCTGCATACACCACTCTACCACACCACCACTCTACCACACCACCACGCTGCATACACCACTCTACCACACCACCACTCTACCACACCACCACGCTGCATACATTCCTCTACCACACCACCACGCTGCATACACCACTCTACCACACCACCACGCTGCATACACCACTCTACCACACCACCACGCTGCATACACCACTCTACCACACCACCACGCTGCATACACCACTCTACCACACCACCACTCTACCACACCACCACTCTACCACACCACTCTACCACACCACTCTACCACACCACCACGCTGCATACACCACTCTACCACACCACCACGCTGCATACATCACCACGCTGCATACACCACTCTACCACACCACCACGCTGCATATACCACTCTACCACACCACCACGCTGCATATACAACTCTACCACACCACCACTCTACCACACCACTCTACCACACCACCACTCTACCACACCACTCTACCACACCACCACTCTACCACACCACTCTACCACACCACCACGCTGCATACACCACTCTACCACACCACCACGCTGCATACACCACTCTACCACACCACCACGCTGCATACACCACCACGCTGCATACACATCTCTACCACACCACCACGCTGCATATACCACTCTACCACACCACCACGCTGCATATACAACTCTACCACACCACCACTCTACCACACCACTCTACCACACCACCACTCTACTACACCACTCTACCACACCACCACGCTGCATACACCACTCTACCACACCACCACACTGCATACACCACACCACCACGCTGCATACACCACTCTACCACACCACCACGCTGCATACACCACCACGCGGCATACACCACTCTACCACACCACCACTCTACCACACCACCACTCTAGCACACCACTCTACCACACCACCACGCTGCATACACCACTCTACCACACCACCACGCTGCATACACCACTCTACCACACCACCACGCGGCATACACCACTCTACCACACCACCACTCTACCACACCACCACTCTAGCACACCACTCTACCACACCACCACGCTGCATACACCACTCTACCACACCACCACGCTGCATACACCACTCTACCACATCACCACGCTGCATACACCACTCTACCACACCACCACGCTGCATACACCACCACGCTGCATACACCACTCTACGACACCACCACACGGCATACACCACTCTACCACACCACCACGCTGCATACACCACTCTACCACACCACCACGCTGCATACACCACCACGCGGCATACACCACTCTACCACACCACCACTCTACCACACCACTCTACCACACCACCACGCTGCATACACCACTCTACCACACCACCACGCTGCATACACATCTCTACCACACCACCACGCTGCATATACAACTCTACCACACCACCACTCTACCCCACCACCACTCTACCACACCACTCTACCACACCACCACGCTGCATACACCACTCTACCACACCACCACGCTGCATACACCACTCTACCACACCACCACGCTGCATACACCACTCTACCACACCACCACGCTGCATACACCACTCTACCACACCACTCTACCACACCACCACGCTGCATATACCACTCTACCACACCACCACGCTGCATACACCACTCTACCACACCACCACGCTGCATACACCACCATGCTGCATACACCACTCTACCACACCACCACGCTGCATACACCACTCTACCACACCACCACGCTGCATACACCACTCTACCACACCACCACTCTACCACACCACTCTACCACACCACCACTCTACCACACCACCACGCTGCATACACCACTCTACCACACCACCACGCTGCATACACCACTCTACCACACCACCACGCTGCATACACCACTCTACCACACCACCACTCTACCACACCACCATGCTGCATACACCACTCTACCACACCACCACTCTACCACACTACTCTACCACACCACCACGCTGCATACACCACTCTACCACACCACTCTACCACACCACTCTACCACACCACCACGCTGCATACACCACTCTACCACACCACCACGCTGCATACACCACCACGCTGCATACACCACTCTACCACACCACCACGCTGCATATACCACTCTACCACACCACCACGCTGCATATACAACTCTACCACACCACCACTCTACCACACCACTCTACCACACCACCACGCTGCATACACCACTCTACCACACCACCACGCTGCATACACCACTCTACCACACCACCACTCTACCACACCACGCTGCATACACCACTCTACCACACCACCACGCTGCATACACCACCACGCTGCATACACATCTCTACCACACCACCACGCTGCATATACCACTCTACCACACCACCACGCTGCATATACAACTCTACCACACCACCACTCTACCACACCACTCTACCACACCACCACTCTACCACACCACTCTACCACACCACCACGCTGCATACACCACTCTACCACACCACCACGCTGCATACACAACTCTACCACACCACCACGCTGCATACACCACTCTACCACACCACCACGCTGCATACACCACTCTACCACACCACCACGCTGCATACACCACCACGCGGCATACACCACTCTACCACACCACCACTCTACCACACCACCACTCTAGCACACCACTCTACCACACCACCACGCTGCATATACCACTCTACCACACCACCACGCTGCATACACCACTCTACCACACCACCACTCTACCACACCACACCACCACTCTACCACACCACTCTACCACACCACCACTCTACCACACCACCACGCTGCATACACCACTCTACCACACCACCACTCTACCACACCACGCTGCATACACCACTCTACCACACCACCACGCTGCATACACCACCACGCTGCATACACATCTCTACCACACCACCACGCTGCATATACCACTCTACCACACCACCACGCTGCATATACAACTCTACCACACCACCACTCTACCACACCACTCTACCACACCACCACTCTACCACACCACTCTACCACACCACCACGCTGCATACACCACTCTACCACACCACCACGCTGCATACACCACTCTACCACACCACCACGCTGCATACACCACTCTACCACACCACCACGCTGCATACACCACCACGCGGCATACACCACTCTACCACACCACCACTCTACCACACCACCACTCTAGCACACCACTCTACCACACCACCACGCTGCATATACCACTCTACCACACCACCACGCTGCATACACCACTCTACCACACCACCACGCTGCATACACCACCACGCTGCATACACCACTCTACCACACCACCACGCTGCATATACCACTCTACCACACCACCACGCTGCATATACAACTCTACCACACCACCACTCTACCACACCACTCTACCACACACCACTCTACCACACCACCACGCTGCATACACCACTCTACCACACCACCACGCTGCATACACCACTCTACCACACCACCACTCTACCACACCACGCTGCATACACCACTCTACCACACCACCACGCTGCATACACCACCACGCTGCATACACATCTCTACCACACCACCACGCTGCATATACCACTCTACCACACCACCACGCTGCATATACAACTCTACCACACCACCACTCTACCACACCACTCTACCACACCACCACTCTACCACACCACTCTACCACACCACCACGCTGCATACACCACTCTACCACACCACCACGCTGCATACATCACTCTACCACACCACCACGCTGCATACACCACTCTACCACACCACCACGCTGCATACACCACTCTACCACACCACCACGCTGCATACACCACTCTACCACACCACCACTCTACCACACCACCACTCTAGCACACCACTCTACCACACCACCACGCTGCATACACCACTATCACACCACCACGCTGCATACACCACTCTACCACACCACCACGCTGCATACACCACTCTACCACACCACCACGCTGCATATACCACTCTACCACACCACTCTACCACACCACCACGCTGCATATACCACTCTACCACACCACCACGCTGCATACACCACCATGCTGCATACACCACTCTACCACACCACCACTCTACCACACCACCACGCTGCATACACCACTCTACCACACCACCACGCTGCATACACCACTCTACCACACCACCACTCTACCACACCACTCTACCACACCACCACTCTACCACACCACCACGCTGCATACACCACTCTACCACACCACCACTCTACCACACCACCACGCTGCATACACCACTCTACCACACCACCACGCTGCATACACCACTCTACCACACCACCACTCTACCACACCACTCTACCACACCACCACTCTACCACACCACCACGCTGCATACACCACTCTACCACACCACCACTCTACCACACCACCACGCTGCATATACAACTCTACCACACCACCACTCTACCACACCACTCTACCACACCACCACTCTACCACACCACTCTACCACACCACCACGCTGCATACACCACTCTACCACACCACCACGCTGCATACACCACTCTACCACACCACCACGCTGCATACACCACTCTACCACACCACCACGCTGCATACACCACCACGCGGCATACACCACTCTACCACACCACCACTCTACCACACCACCACTCTAGCACACCACTCTACCACACCACCACGCTGCATATACCACTCTACCACACCACCACGCTGCATACACCACTCTACCACACCACCACGCTGCATACACCACCACGCTGCATACACCACTCTACCACACCACCACGCTGCATATACCACTCTACCACACCACCACGCTGCATATACAACTCTACCACACCACCACTCTACCACACCACTCTACCACACCACCACTCTACCACACCACCACGCTGCATACACCACTCTACCACACCACCACGCTGCATACACCACTCTACCACACCACCACTCTACCACACCACGCTGCATACACCACTCTACCACACCACCACGCTGCATACACCACCACGCTGCATACACATCTCTACCACACCACCACGCTGCATATACCACTCTACCACACCACCACGCTGCATATACAACTCTACCACACCACCACTCTACCACACCACTCTACCACACCACCACTCTACCACACCACTCTACCACACCACCACGCTGCATACACCACTCTACCACACCACCACGCTGCATACATCACTCTACCACACCACCACGCTGCATACACCACTCTACCACACCACCACGCTGCATACACCACTCTACCACACCACCACGCTGCATACACCACTCTACCACACCACCACTCTACCACACCACCACTCTAGCACACCACTCTACCACACCACCACGCTGCATACACCACTATCCACACCACCACGCTGCATACACCACTCTACCACACCACCACGCTGCATACACCACTCTACCACACCACCACGCTGCATATACCACTCTACCACACCACTCTACCACACCACCACGCTGCATATACCACTCTACCACACCACCACGCTGCATACACCACCACCTCGCTGCATCCCACTCTCCCCCACCACGCTGCTACCACCACCCACCACTCTACCACACCACCACGCTGCATACACCACTCTACCACACCACCACGCTGCATACACCACTCTACCACACCACCACGCTGCTACCACCACCACTGCTACCACACCACCACTCTACCACACCACCACGCTGCCATACCACCACTCTACCACACCACCACTCTACCACACCACCACGCTGCATACACCACTCTACCACACCACCACGCTGCATACACCACTCTACCACACCACCACTCTACCACACCACTCTACCACACCACCACTCTACCACACCACCACGCTGCATACACCACTCTACCACACCACCACTCTACCACACCACCACGCTGCATACACCACTCTACCACACCACCACTCTACCACACCACCACGCTGCATACACCACTCTACCACACCACCACTCTACCACACCACCACGCTGCATACATTCCTCTACCACACCACCACGCTGCATACACCACTCTACCACACCACCACGCTGCATACACCACTCTACCACACCACCACGCTGCATACACCACTCTACCACACCACCACTCTACCACACCACACCACCACTCTACCACACCACCACGCTGCATACACCACTCTACCACACCACTCTACCACACCACTCTACCACACCACCACGCTGCATACACCACTCTACCACACCACCACGCTGCATACATCACCACGCTGCATACACCACTCTACCACACCACCACGCTGCATATACCACTCTACCACACCACCACGCTGCATATACAACTCTACCACACCACCACTCTACCACACCACTCTACCACACCACCACTCTACCACACCACTCTACCACACCACCACAATGCATACACCACTCTACCACACCACCACGCTGCATACACCACTCTACCACACCACCACTCTACCACACCACGCTGCATACACCACTCTACCACACCACCACGCTGCATACACCACCACGCTGCATACACATCTCTACCACACCACCACGCTGCATATACCACTCTACCACACCACCACGCTGCATATACAACTCTACCACACCACCACTCTACCACACCACTCTACCACACCACCACTCTACCACACCACTCTACCACACCACCACGCTGCATACACCACTCTACCACACCACCACGCTGCATACACCACCACGCGGCATACACCACTCTACCACACCACCACTCTACCACACCACCACTCTAGCACACCACTCTACCACACCACCACGCTGCATACACCACTCTACCACACCACCACGCTGCATACACCACTCTACCACATCACCACGCTGCATACACCACCACGCTGCATACACCACCACGCTGCATACACCACCACGCTGCATACACCACTCTACGACACCACCACACGGCATACACCACTCTACCACACCACCACGCTGCATACACCACTCTACCACACCACCACGCTGCATACACCACTCTACCACACCACCACGCTGCATATACCACTCTACCACACCACTCTACCACACCACCACGCTGCATACACCACTCTACCACACCACTCTACCACACCACCACGCTGCATACACCACTCTACCACACCACCACGCTGCATACATCACCACGCTGCATACACCACTCTACCACACCACCACGCTGCATATACCACTCTACCACACCACCACGCTGCATATACAACTCTACCACACCACCACTCTACCACACCACTCTACCACACCACCACTCTACCACACCACTCTACCACACCACCACGCTGCATACACCACTCTACCACACCACCACGCTGCATACACCACTCTACCACACCACCACTCTACCACACCACGCTGCATACACCACTCTACCACACCACCACGCTGCATACACCACCACGCTGCATACACATCTCTACCACACCACCACGCTGCATATACCACTCTACCACACCACCACGCTGCATATACAACTCTACCACACCACCACTCTACCACACCACTCTACCACACCACCACTCTACCCACACCACTCTACCACACCACCACGCTGCATACACCACTCTACCACACCACCACGCTGCATACACCACTCTACCACACCACCACGCTGCATACACCACCACGCGGCATACACCACTCTACCACACCACCACTCTACCACACCACCACTCTAGCACACCACTCTACCACACCACCACGCTGCATATACCACTCTACCACACCACCACGCTGCATACACCACTCTACCACACCACCACGCTGCATACACCACCACGCTCCATACACCACTCTACCACACCACCACGCTGCATACACCACTCTACCACACCACCACGCTGCATACACCACTCTACCACACCACCACTCTACCACACCACTCTACCACACCACCACTCTACCACACCACCACGCTGCATACACCACTCTACCACACCACCACTCTACCACACCACCACGCTGCATACACCACTCTACCACACCACCACTCTACCACACCACCACGCTGCATACATTCCTCTACCACACCACCACGCTGCATACACCACTCTACCACACCACCACGCTGCATACACCACTCTACCACACCACCACGCTGCATACACCACTCTACCACACCACCACGCTGCATACACCACTCTACCACACCACCACTCTACCACACCACCACTCTACCACACCACTCTACCACACCACTCTACCACACCACCACGCTGCATACACCACTCTACCACACCACCACGCTGCATACATCACCACGCTGCATACACCACTCTACCACACCACCACGCTGCATATACCACTCTACCACACCACCACGCTGCATATACAACTCTACCACACCACCACTCTACCACACCACTCTACCACACCACCACTCTACCACACCACTCTACCACACCACCACTCTACCACACCACTCTACCACACCACCACGCTGCATACACCACTCTACCACACCACCACGCTGCATACACCACTCTACCACACCACCACGCTGCATACACCACCACGCTGCATACACATCTCTACCACACCACCACGCTGCATATACCACTCTACCACACCACCACGCTGCATATACAACTCTACCACACCACCACTCTACCACACCACTCTACCACACCACCACTCTACCACACCACTCTACCACACCACCACGCTGCATACACCACTCTACCACACCACCACGCTGCATACACCACACCACCACGCTGCATACACCACTCTACCACACCACCACGCTGCATACACCACCACGCGGCATACACCACTCTACCACACCACCACTCTACCACACCACCACTCTAGCACACCACTCTACCACACCACCACGCTGCATACACCACTCTACCACACCACCACGCTGCATACACCACTCTACCACACCACCACGCGGCATACACCACTCTACCACACCACCACTCTACCACACCACCACTCTAGCACACCACTCTACCACACCACCACGCTGCATACACCACTCTACCACACCACCACGCTGCATACACCACTCTACCACATCACCACGCTGCATACACCACTCTACCACACCACCACGCTGCATACACCACCACGCTGCATACACCACTCTACGACACCACCACACGGCATACACCACTCTACCACACCACCACGCTGCATACACCACTCTACCACACCACCACGCTGCATACACCACCACGCGGCATACACCACTCTACCACACCACCACTCTACCACACCACTCTACCACACCACCACGCTGCATACACCACTCTACCACACCACCACGCTGCATACACCACTCTACCACACCACCACGCTGCATATACAACTCTACCACACCACCACTCTACCCCACCACCACTCTACACACACCACTCTACCACACCACCACGCTGCATACACCACTCTACCACACCACCACGCTGCATACACCACTCTACCACACCACCACGCTGCATACACCACTCTACCACACCACCACGCTGCATACACCACTCTACCACACCACTCTACCACACCACCACGCTGCATATACCACTCTACCACACCACCACGCTGCATACACCACTCTACCACACCACCACGCTGCATACACCACCACGCTGCATACACCACTCTACCACACCACCACGCTGCATATACCACTCTACCACACCACCACGCTGCATATACAACTCTACCACACCACCACTCTACCACACCACTCTACCACACCACCACTCTACCACACCACCACGCTGCATACACCACTCTACCACACCACCACGCTGCATACACCACTCTACCACACCACCACGCTGCATACACCACTCTACCACACCACCACTCTACCACACCACCATGCTGCATACACCACTCTACCACACCACCACTCTACCACACTACTCTACCACACCACCACGCTGCATACACCACTCTACCACACCACTCTACCACACCACTCTACCACACCACCACGCTGCATACACCACTCTACCACACCACCAACACCACCACGCTGCATACACCACTCTACCACACCACCACGCTGCATACATCACTCTACCACACCACCACGCTGCATACACCACTCTACCACACCACCACGCTGCATACACCACTCTACCACACCACCACTCTACCACACCACGCTGCATACACCACTCTACCACACCACCACGCTGCATACACCACCACGCTGCATACACATCTCTACCACACCACCACGCTGCATATACCACTCTACCACACCACCACGCTGCATATACAACTCTACCACACCACCACTCTACCACACCACTCTACCACACCACCACTCTACCACACCACTCTACCACACCACCACGCTGCATACACCACTCTACCACACCACCACGCTGCATACACAACTCTACCACACCACCACGCTGCATACACCACTCTACCACACCACCACGCTGCATACACCACTCTACCACACCACCACGCTGCATACACCACCACGCGGCATACACCACTCTACCACACCACCACTCTACCACACCACCACTCTAGCACACCACTCTACCACACCACCACGCTGCATATACCACTCTACCACACCACCACGCTGCATACACCACTCTACCACACCACCACTCTACCACACCACACCACCACTCTACCACACCACTCTACCACACCACCACTCTACCACACCACCACGCTGCATACACCACTCTACCACACCACCACTCTACCACACCACGCTGCATACACCACTCTACCACACCACCACGCTGCATACACCACCACGCTGCATACACATCTCTACCACACCACCACGCTGCATATACCACTCTACCACACCACCACGCTGCATATACAACTCTACCACACCACCACTCTACCACACCACTCTACCACACCACCACTCTACCACACCACTCTACCACACCACCACGCTGCATACACCACTCTACCACACCACCACGCTGCATACACCACTCTACCACACCACCACGCTGCATACACCACTCTACCACACCACCACGCTGCATACACCACCACGCGGCATACACCACTCTACCACACCACCACTCTACCACACCACCACTCTAGCACACCACTCTACCACACCACCACGCTGCATATACCACTCTACCACACCACCACGCTGCATACACCACTCTACCACACCACCACGCTGCATACACCACCACGCTGCATACACCACTCTACCACACCACCACGCTGCATATACCACTCTACCACACCACCACGCTGCATATACAACTCTACCACACCACCACTCTACCACACCACTCTACCACACCACCACTCTACCACACCACCACGCTGCATACACCACTCTACCACACCACCACGCTGCATACACCACTCTACCACACCACCACTCTACCACACCACGCTGCATACACCACTCTACCACACCACCACGCTGCATACACCACCACGCTGCATACACATCTCTACCACACCACCACGCTGCATATACCACTCTACCACACCACCACGCTGCATATACAACTCTACCACACCACCACTCTACCACACCACTCTACCACACCACCACTCTACCACACCACTCTACCACACCACCACGCTGCATACACCACTCTACCACACCACCACGCTGCATACATCACTCTACCACACCACCACGCTGCATACACCACTCTACCACACCACCACGCTGCATACACCACTCTACCACACCACCACGCTGCATACACCACTCTACCACACCACCACTCTACCACACCACCACTCTAGCACACCACTCTACCACACCACCACGCTGCATATACCACTCTACCACACCACCACGCTGCATATACCACTCTACCACACCACCACGCTGCATACACAACTCTACCACACCACCACGCTGCATATACCACTCTACCACACCACCACGCTGCATACACCACTATCACACCACCACGCTGCATACACCACTCTACCACACCACCACGCTGCATACACCACTCTACCACGCTGCATACACCACTCTACCACACCACCACGCTGCATATACCACTCTACCACACCACTCTACCACACCACCACGCTGCATATACCACTCTACCACACCACCACGCTGCATATACCACTCTACCACACCACCACGCTGCATACACCACCATGCTGCATACACCACTCTACCACACCACCACTCTACCACACCACCACGCTGCATACACCACTCTACCACACCACCACGCTGCATACACCACTCTACCACACCACCACGCTGCATACACCACTCTACCACACCACCACTCTACCACACCACTCTACCACACCACCACTCTACCACACCACCACGCTGCATACACCACTCTACCACACCACCACTCTACCACACCACCACGCTGCATACACCACTCTACCACACCACCACTCTACCACACCACCACGCTGCATACACCACTCTACCACACCACCACTCTACCACACCACCACGCTGCATACATTCCTCTACCACACCACCACGCTGCATACACCACTCTACCACACCACCACGCTGCATACACCACTCTACCACACCACCACGCTGCATACACCACTCTACCACACCACCACTCTACCACACCACACCACCACTCTACCACACCACCACGCTGCATACACCACTCTACCACACCACTCTACCACACCACTCTACCACACCACCACGCTGCATACACCACTCTACCACACCACCACGCTGCATACATCACCACGCTGCATACACCACTCTACCACACCACCACGCTGCATATACCACTCTACCACACCACCACGCTGCATATACAACTCTACCACACCACCACTCTACCACACCACTCTACCACACCACCACTCTACCACACCACTCTACCACACCACCACAATGCATACACCACTCTACCACACCACCACGCTGCATACACCACTCTACCACACCACCACTCTACCACACCACGCTGCATACACCACTCTACCACACCACCACGCTGCATACACCACCACGCTGCATACACATCTCTACCACACCACCACGCTGCATATACCACTCTACCACACCACCACGCTGCATATACAACTCTACCACACCACCACTCTACCACACCACTCTACCACACCACCACTCTACCACACCACTCTACCACACCACCACGCTGCATACACCACTCTACCACACCACCACGCTGCATACACCACCACGCGGCATACACCACTCTACCACACCACCACTCTACCACACCACCACTCTAGCACACCACTCTACCACACCACCACGCTGCATACACCACTCTACCACACCACCACGCTGCATACACCACTCTACCACATCACCACGCTGCATACACCACCACGCTGCATACACCACCACGCTGCATACACCACCACGCTGCATACACCACTCTACGACACCACCACACGGCATACACCACTCTACCACACCACCACGCTGCATACACCACTCTACCACACCACCACGCTGAATAAACCACCACGCGGCATACACCACTCTACCACACCACCACTCTACCACACCACTCTACCACACCACCACGCTGCATACACCACTCTACCACACCACCACGCTGCATACACAACTCTACCACACCACCACGCTGCATACACCACTCTACCACACCACCACGCTGCATACACCACTCTACCACACCACCACGCTGCATACACCACCACGCGGCATACACCACTCTACCACACCACCACTCTACCACACCACCACTCTAGCACACCACTCTACCACACCACCACGCTGCATATACCACTCTACCACACCACCACGCTGCATACACCACTCTACCACACCACCACTCTACCACACCACACCACCACTCTACCACACCACTCTACCACACCACCACTCTACCACACCACCACGCTGCATACACCACTCTACCACACCACCACTCTACCACACCACGCTGCATACACCACTCTACCACACCACCACGCTGCATACACCACCACGCTGCATACACATCTCTACCACACCACCACGCTGCATATACCACTCTACCACACCACCACGCTGCATATACAACTCTACCACACCACCACTCTACCACACCACTCTACCACACCACCACTCTACCACACCACTCTACCACACCACCACGCTGCATACACCACTCTACCACACCACCACGCTGCATACACCACTCTACCACACCACCACGCTGCATACACCACTCTACCACACCACCACGCTGCACACCACCTACCCACCACCACGCTGGCATACACCACTCTACCACACCACCACGCTGCACACCACTCTACCACACCACCACGCTGCATACACACCACGCTGCTACACCACCACGCTGCATACACACCACGCTGCATACACCACTCTACCACACCACCACGCTGCATACACCACTCTACCACACCACCACGCTGCATATACCACCACGCTGCATACACCACCACGCGGCATACACCACTCTACCACACCACCACTCTACCACACCACTCTACCACACCACCACGCTGCATACACCACTCTACCACACCACCACGCTGCATACACATCTCTACCACACCACCACGCTGCATATACAACTCTACCACACCACCACTCTACCCCACCACCACTCTACCACACCACTCTACCACACCACCACGCTGCATACACCACTCTACCACACCACCACGCTGCATACACCACTCTACCACACCACCACTCTACCACACCACGCTGCATACACCACTCTACCACACCACCACGCTGCATACACCACCACGCTGCATACACATCTCTACCACACCACCACGCTGCATATACCACTCTACCACACCACCACGCTGCATATACAACTCTACCACACCACCACTCTACCACACCACTCTACCACACCACCACTCTACCACACCACTCTACCACACCACCACGCTGCATACACCACTCTACCACACCACCACGCTGCATACATCACTCTACCACACCACCACGCTGCATACACCACTCTACCACACCACCACGCTGCATACACCACTCTACCACACCACCACTCTACCACACCACGCTGCATACACCACTCTACCACACCACCACGCTGCATACACCACCACGCTGCATACACATCTCTACCACACCACCACGCTGCATATACCACTCTACCACACCACCACGCTGCATATACAACTCTACCACACCACCACTCTACCACACCACTCTACCACACCACCACTCTACCACACCACTCTACCACACCACCACGCTGCATACACCACTCTACCACACCACCACGCTGCATACACAACTCTACCACACCACCACGCTGCATACACCACTCTACCACACCACCACGCTGCATACACCACTCTACCACACCACCACGCTGCATACACCACCACGCGGCATACACCACTCTACCACACCACCACTCTACCACACCACCACTCTAGCACACCACTCTACCACACCACCACGCTGCATATACCACTCTACCACACCACCACGCTGCATACACCACTCTACCACACCACCACTCTACCACACCACACCACCACTCTACCACACCACTCTACCACACCACCACTCTACCACACCACCACGCTGCATACACCACTCTACCACACCACCACTCTACCACACCACGCTGCATACACCACTCTACCACACCACCACGCTGCATACACCACCACGCTGCATACACATCTCTACCACACCACCACGCTGCATATACCACTCTACCACACCACCACGCTGCATATACAACTCTACCACACCACCACTCTACCACACCACTCTACCACACCACCACTCTACCACACCACTCTACCACACCACCACGCTGCATACACCACTCTACCACACCACCACGCTGCATACACCACTCTACCACACCACCACGCTGCATACACCACTCTACCACACCACCACGCTGCATACACCACCACGCGGCATACACCACTCTACCACACCACCACTCTACCACACCACCACTCTAGCACACCACTCTACCACACCACCACGCTGCATATACCACTCTACCACACCACCACGCTGCATACACCACTCTACCACACCACCACGCTGCATACACCACCACGCTGCATACACCACTCTACCACACCACCACGCTGCATATACCACTCTACCACACCACCACGCTGCATATACAACTCTACCACACCACCACTCTACCACACCACTCTACCACACCACCACTCTACCACACCACCACGCTGCATACACCACTCTACCACACCACCACGCTGCATACACCACTCTACCACACCACCACTCTACCACACCACGCTGCATACACCACTCTACCACACCACCACGCTGCATACACCACCACGCTGCATACACATCTCTACCACACCACCACGCTGCATATACCACTCTACCACACCACCACGCTGCATATACAACTCTACCACACCACCACTCTACCACACCACTCTACCACACCACCACTCTACCACACCACTCTACCACACCACCACGCTGCATACACCACTCTACCACACCACCACGCTGCATACATCACTCTACCACACCACCACGCTGCATACACCACTCTACCACACCACCACGCTGCATACACCACTCTACCACACCACCACGCTGCATACACCACTCTACCACACCACCACTCTACCACACCACCACTCTAGCACACCACTCTACCACACCACCACGCTGCATATACCACTCTACCACACCACCACGCTGCATATACCACTCTACCACACCACCACGCTGCATACACAACTCTACCACACCACCACGCTGCATATACCACTCTACCACACCACCACGCTGCATACACCACTATCACACCACCACGCTGCATACACCACTCTACCACACCACCACGCTGCATACACCACTCTACCACGCTGCATACACCACTCTACCACACCACCACGCTGCATATACCACTCTACCACACCACTCTACCACACCACCACGCTGCATAAACCACCACGCGGCATACACCACTCTACCACACCACCACTCTACCACACCACCACTCTAGCACACCACTCTACCACACCACCACGCTGCATACACCACTCTACCACACCACCACGCTGCATACACCACTCTACCACATCACCACGCTGCATACACCACTCTACCACACCACCACGCTGCATACACCACCACGCTGCATACACCACTCTACTACACCACCACACGGCATACACCACTCTACCACACCACCACGCTGCATACACCACTCTACCACACCACCACGCTGCATACACCACCACGCGGCATACACCACTCTACCACACCACCACTCTACCACACCACCACGCTGCATACACCCTCTACCACACCACCACGCTGCATACACCACTCTACCACACCACCACGCTGCATACACCACTCTACCACACCACCACGCTGCATACACCACTCTACCACACCACCACGCTGCATACACCACTCTACCACACCACCACGCTGCATATACCACTCTACCACACCACTCTACCACACCACCACGCTGCATATACCACTCTACCACACCACCACGCTGCATACACCACTCTACCACACCACCACGCTGCATACACCACCATGCTGCATACACCACTCTACCACACCACCACTCTACCACACCACCACGCTGCATACACCACTCTACCACACCACCACGCTGCATACACCACTCTACCACACCACCACTCTACCACACCACTCTACCACACCACCACTCTACCACACCACCACGCTGCATACACCACTCTACCACACCACCACGCTGCATACACCACTCTACCACACCACCACACTGCATACACCACTCTACCACACCACCACTCTACCACACCACCACGCTGCATACACCACTCTACCACACCACCACGCTGCATACACCACTCTACCACACCACCACTCTACCACACCACTCTACCACACCACCACTCTACCACACCACCACGCTGCATACACCACTCTACCACACCACCATGCTGCATACACCACTCTACCACACCACCACGCTGCATACACCACTCTACCACACCACCATGCTGCATACACCACTCTACCACACCACCACGCTGCATATACCACTCTACCACACCACCACGCTGCATACACCACTCTACCACACCACCACGCTGCATACACCACTCTACCACACCACCACGCTGCATATACCACTCTACCACACCACCACTCTACCACACCACTCTACCACACCACCACGCTGCATATACCACTCTACCACACCACCACTCTACCACACCACCACTCTACCACACCACCACGCTGCATACACCACTCTACCACACCACCACTCTACCACACCACTCCTCTACAGCCACACCACACCATACACACACACACACACACACACACACCATTCTCACACACACACACACATACCAATGGTGTAGATGGGTCACGTACTGGATCACGTGTTGGACGGATCACGTGATGGACGGATCACGTGTTGGACGGATCACGTGTTGGACGGATCACGTGATGGGCGGATCACGTGTTGGGCGGATCACGTGTTGGGCGGATCACGTGTTGGACGGGTCACGTGTTGGACGGGTCACGTGTTGGACGGGTCACGTGTTGGACGGGTCACGTGTTGGACGGGTCACGTGATGGACGGGTCACGTGTTGGACGGGTCACTGAGACACTGGGAGTTATGACTGGTGCTGTTTACTGTCAGTGTGTAAAGCCTCAGTATTTGTATTCCTGTGTGATGATATAGACTATAATGACCACAGCGCTCACTGACGTCTGATTTATACACATTTGAAGAAAACATCTTACAGACTGCTGTTCCTTCCATAAGAGGAATGCATCTCTTCTCGTGTGACTGTACTGGCTATGAAGACCACGTTTTATGGCACCTCTTCCTCACACGACCGGGTTGACGTTCTGGTTCTCGCCTTAGTTCTTCTTGTATCTTCTTGTGACGGTGTTTCCTGTGACGACCACTTAGTGCATCTGGTTAGTGTTTCTCATAGGCAACTAGGTTGACAAGGATTTGAATAAAAATATCAACCACTTTTGCTTTCTAGCCTTAATTCAGACATGAACACTTATCCCTCCAATCTGACTACAGCTCCTCTCCTTGTGTTTATCTACTTGTTCTCAGCGCGGGGAGAAGGAGAGGGGGGGAGAAAGAGAGAGGAGGGGGGGAGAAAGAGAGAGGGGGGGAAAGAGAGGGGGGAAGAGATGGGGGGAGGGGGAAAGGGAGAAAGAGGGCGTACACGGTCACAAAGCAAAGTGATCATCTGGAGAGCTGTGATTTATATGTGTGTGTGGCTGTTTTTCTGAATGTGATTACAGCAGCACACAGTCAGCTTAATGGATTCAGAGAAACAGGAAGGAGATCTCAATTAGTTATCTAAGAGCTCTATGACTCATCACTCTCCTCCTCCCTCTATCCCCTCCTCCTCCCTCTATCCCCTCCTCCTCCCATCCCTCCTCCTCCACATCCTCCTCCTCCCCACCCCTCTATCCCCTCCTCCTCCTCCCCACCCCTCTACCCCCTCCTCCTCCTCCCCACCCCTCTACCCCCCTCCTCCTCCCCACCCCTCTACCCTCCTCCTCCTCCCATCCCTCTATCCCCTCCTCCTCCTCCCATCCCTCTATCCCCTCCTCCTCCCCATCCCTCTATCCCCTCCTACTCCTCCCATCCCTCTATCCCCTCCTCCTCCTCCCATCCCTCTATCCCCTCCTCCTCCTCCTCCTCCTCCCATCCCTCTATCCCCTCCTCCTCCCCATCCCTCTATCCCCTCCTACTCCTCCCATCCCTCTATCCCCTCCTCCTCCTCCCATCCCTCTATCCCCTCCTCCTCCCCATCGCTCTATCCCCTCCTCCTCCTCCCCATCCCTCTATTCCCTCCTCCTCCTCCTCCCCATCCCTCTATTCCCTCCTCCTCCTCCCCATCCCTCTATCCCCTCCTCCTCCTCCCCATCCCTCTATTCCCTCCTCCTCCTCCCCATCCCTCTATTCCCTCCTCCTCCTCCCCATCCCTCTATTCCCTCCTCCTCCTCCCCATCCCTCTATTGCCTCCTTCTCCTCCCCATCCCTCTATTCCCTCCTTCTCCTCCCCATCCCTCTATCCCCTCCTCCATCTCCTCCTCCTCCCTATCCCTCTATTCCCTCCTCCCCATCCCTCTATTCCCTCCTCCTCCCATCCCTCTATTCCCTCCTCCTTCTCCCCATCCCCCGCTGCCTGAAAGAGAAGAAGAGATTGTTTTGTTCTGTCAGGTGGTGCAGCACAAGAGTCAATTGAAGTGTGTGTGTGTGTGTGTGTGTGTGTGTGTGTGTGTGTGTGTGTGTGTGTGTGTGTGTGTGTGTGTGTGTGTGTGTGTGTGTGTGTGTGTGTGTGTGTGTGTGTGTGTGTGTGTGTGTGTGTGTGTGTGTGTGTGTGTCTCTCTAAGGGTGTTAGCTAGAAAATAGAGGGGGGGTGGTGATCATTTCCTACAGTAGAAAATCCCCCCCCCTGTGCAGCAGCCACTGTGTCCAGGCTTCAGGCTAATGCTAGTCAGATACAATATAACTACAGCTGACAGATGGGCTGGCTGTGTTCTCTGTGACACAAGGTTTAATATCTAAATAGCTCAGGTAGAGAAACACACAGATGCGCACACACACATACAGGCAGTGAGAGAGACACCCTCTGAGGCACAATCTAGACAGTACTGGGACTCTCCTCCTCCCCCATCCCTTCCTCCCTCCTTCGTTACCTACCTTGCCCCTCTCCCCTCCCTCCTTCGTTACCTCCCTTGCCCCTCTCCCCTCCCTCCTATCACTCTTTCCTTTCACCCCCCGTCCTTCCTCCTTCCCTCTATTTGTTCTTGTTGACAGGCGCAGGGAGAAAAGGAGTAATCTGTAGACAGGCTTTTTCAGGGAGAAAATATGTAATCAACATTAGTCAGAGCCTGCCTGGGAGAGGAGAGGAGAGGAGAGTAGTCAGAGCCTGCCTGGGAGAGGAGAGGTAGAGTAGTCAGAGCCTGCCTGGGAGAGGAGATGAGAGGAGAGTAGTCAGAGCCTGCCTGGGAGAGGAGAGGTAGAGTAGTCAGAGCCTGCCTGGGAGAGGAGAGGAGATGAGAGGAGAGGTAGAGTAGTCAGAGCCTGGGAGAGGAGAGGTAGAGTAGTCAGAGCCTGCCTGGGAGAGGAGAGGAGAGTAGTCAGAGCCTGCCTGGGAGAGGAGAGGAGAGGTAGAGTAGTCAGAGCCTGGGAGAGGAGAGGAGAGGAGAGGTAGAGTAGTCAGAGCCTGCCTGGGAGAGGAGAGGAGAGGAGAGGAGAGTAGTCAGAGCCTGCCTGGGAGAGGAGAGGAGAGGAGAGTAGTCAGAGCCTGCCTGGGAGAGGAGAGGAGAGGTAGAGTAGTCAGAGCCTGCCTGGGAGAGGAGAGGAGAGGAGAGGAGAGTAGTCAGAGCCTGCCTGGGAGAGGAGAGGAGAGGAGAGGTAGAGTAGTCAGAGCCTGCCTGGGAGAGGAGAGGAGAGGTAGAGTAGTCAGAGCCTGCCTGGGAGAGGAGAGGAGAGGTAGAGTAGTCAGAGCCTGGGAGAGGAGAGGAGAGGTAGAGTAGTCAGAGCCTGGGAGAGGAGAGGAGAGGAGAGTAGTCAGAGCCTGCCTGGGAGAGGAGAGGAGAGGTAGAGTAGTCAGAGCCTGCCTGGGAGAGGAGAGGAGAGGTAGAGTAGTCAGCCTGCCTGGAGAGGAGAGGAGAGGAGAGGAGAGTAGTCAGAGCCTGCCTGGGAGAGGAGAGGAGAGGAGAGTAGTCAGAGCCTGCCTGGGAGAGGAGAGGAGAGGTAGAGTAGTCAGAGCCTGCCTGGGAGAGGAGAGGAGAGGTAGAGTAGTCAGAGCCTGCCTGGGAGAGGAGAGGAGAGGTAGAGTAGTCAGAGCCTGCCTGGGAGAGGAGAGGAGAGGTAGAGTAGTCAGAGCCTGCCTGGGAGAGGAGAGGAGAGGTAGAGTAGTCAGAGCCTGCCTGGGAGAGGAGAGGAGAGGTAGAGTAGTCAGAGCCTGCCTGGGAGAGGAGAGGAGAGGAGAGTAGTCAGAGCCTGCCTGGGAGAGGAGAGGAGAGGAGAGTAGTCAGAGCCTGGGAGAGGAGAGGTAGAGTAGTCAGAGCCTGCCTGGGAGAGGAGAGGAGAGGAGAGGAGAGGTAGAGTATTGTTAACTGTTTCACTACTCCTACTCACTACCAATATGGCTGCAGAGTGCGGGGGGGCTGCAGAGTGCGGGGGGGCTGCAGAGTGCGGGGGGGCTGCAGAGCGTTTGTTCGTTATCATCCTGGGGTGTGTTCATTACAGAAACGTTTTACTGTTTAAGAACCAACGAAAGCAAACGGAATGAAACGGGGAGGGACCAACCTGAATTTGTCCAATAGAAACTCTCGTTTGCGTTTTCCGTTTGGTGTTAACGGTTTCTGTTACAAAACGTTTTGCTGTAGAATCGGCGTAATGATTACACCCTCTGTGTGTGTGTGTGTGTGTGTGTGTGTGTGTGTGTGTGTGTGTGTGTGTGTGTGTGTGTGTGTGTGTGCTTGTTCTCGACATTTGCCTGTTGTCTCTAATCGTGACGTGTTCAGATCAGGTAGTCCTGTACTCTCACCCAGCAGCAGACTCCGCCACATGGGAGGTTACGGCTGTGTCCCAAATGACACCCTGGCGATTTCTTACATAGGGATGTTTTGACCAGGGCCCATAGGGACGTTTTGACCAGGGCCTATAGGGACGTTTTGACCAGGGCCCATAGGGACGTTTTGACCAGGGCCCATAGGGACGTTTTGACCAGGGCCCATAGGGACGTTTTGACCAGGGCCCATAGGGACGTTTTGACCAGGGCCCATAGGGACGTTTTGACCAGGGCCCATAGGGACGTTTTGACCAGGGCCCATAGGGACGTTTTGACCAGGGCCCATAGGGACGTTTTGACCAGGGCCCATAGGGACGTTTTGACCAGGGCCCATAGGGACGTTTTGACCAGGGCCCATAGGGACGTTTTGACCAGGGCCCATAGGGACGTTTTGACCAGGGCCCATAGGGACGTTTTGACCAGGGCCCATAGGGACGTTTTGACCAGGGCCTATAGGGACGTTTTGACCAGGGCCTATAGGGATGTTTTGACCAGGGCCCATAGGGATGTTTTGACCAGGGCCTATAGGGATGTTTTGACCAGGGCCCATAGGGACGTTTTGACCAGGGCCCATAGGGACGTTTTGACCAGGGCCCATAGGGACGTTTTGACCAGGGCCCATAGGGACGTTTTGACCAGGGCCCATAGGGACGTTTTGACCAGGGCCCATAGGGACGTTTTGACCAGGGCCCATAGGGACGTTTTGACCAGGGC
>NC_138305.1:108355000-108535000 GCF_965601325.2 Salmo salar
ATCTATGTAGAAGAACCCCTTACAGTATTATAGACACTATGACCTGGGATTTACTATGGTCTATGTAGAAGAACCCCTTACAGTATTATAGACACTATGTCCTGGGATTTACTATGGTCTATGTAGAAGAACCCCTTACAGTATTATAGACACTATGACCTGGGATTTCCTATGATCTATGTAGAAGAACCCCTTACAGTATTATAGACACTATGACCTGGGATTTCCTATGGTCTTCTATGTAGAAGAACCCCTTACAGTATTATAGACACTAGGTCCTGGGATTTACTGTGTAGAAGAACCCCTTACAGTATTATAGACACTATGACCTGGGATTTACTATGTCTATGTAGAAGAACCCCTTACAGTATTATAGACACTATGACCTGGGATTTACTATGGTCTATGTAGAAGAACCCCTTACAGTATTATAGACACTATGTCCTGGGATTTACTATGGTCTATGTAGAAGACCCCCTTACAGTATTATAGACACTATGACCTGGGATTTACTATGATCTATGTAGAAGAACCCCTTACAGTATTATAGACACTATGTCCTGGGATTTACTATGGTCTATGTAGAAGAACCCCTTACAGTATTATAGACACTATGTCCTGGGATTTACTATGGTCTATGTAGAAGAACCCCTTACAGTATTATAGACACTATGACCTGGGATTTACTATGATCTATGTAGAAGAACCCCTTACAGTATTATAGACACTATGACCTGGGATTTCCTATGGTCTATGTAGAAGAACCCCTTACAGTATTATAGACACTATGACCTGGGATTTACTATGGTCTATGTAGAAGGACCCCTTACAGTATTATATACACTATAACCTGGGATTTCCTATGGTCTTCTATCTCACTCTGAGGCCGACATAGGGCTTTTAATCTGGTCAATAATCGCAAGGCCACAGGGCCAGACCAGCTGGCAGGCATCTTCACAGTGGTGTTCAACCTCTCCTTGTCCCAGTCTGTGATCCCCACATGTTTCAAGATGACCACCATCAATCGTCTTCCCAAGAACTCTAAGGCTGGCTGCCACAATGACTACTGCCCTGTAGCGCTCACATCTGTAATGATGAAGTGTTTTGAAAGGCTGTTTATGGAACACATCCATTCCAGACACCCTAGACCCACTCCAATTTGCATACCGTCCCAACAGATCCACAGACGATGCAATCTCAAATGCACTCCACACTGCCCTTTCCCACCTTGACAAGAGGAATAACTATTTGAGAATGATGTTCCATTGACTACAGCTCAGCGTTCAACACCATAGTGCCAACAAAGTTTGTCACCAAGCTCAGAACCCTGGGACTAAACACCTCACTCTGCAACTGGATCCTGCACTTCCTGACAGGTCGACCCCAGGTGGTAAGAGAAGGCAACAACACGTCTGCCACGCTGATCTTTAACACTGGGGCCCCTCAGGGGTGTGTGCTCAGCCTCCTACTGTACTCCCTGTTCACCCACGACTGTGTGGCCACTCATGACTCCAACTCCATCATCAAGTTTGCTGACCACACGACGGTGGTAAGCCTGATCACCAACTCCGATGAGACAGCCTATCAGGGAGGGTAGTTCAGAGAACTGGCACCGTGTTGTCAGGACAATAACCTCTCCCTCAACGTCAGCAAGACCAAGGAGCTGATCGTGGACTACTGGAAACGGGGGGGGGGGTTGCACACGCCCATCTACATCGACGGGGCCGCAGTGGAAAAGGTCAAGAGCTTCTAGTTCCTCATCACTGAGGACTTTACGTGGTCTTCTCACACCAGAACGGGTTGTGAATCAGGCAACGCCAACGCCTATTCTCCCTCAGGAGGCTGAAATGATTTGGCATGACACCTCAGAACCTCAGGAACTTTTACAGCTGCACCATTGAGAGCATCTTGAGTGGTTGTATGGGCAACTGCACCGCCCAGGACCGGAAGGCCTTATAGAGAGAGGGTGGTGCGGACGGCCCTATCCATCACTGGGGGAAAATTCTCTGCCATCCAGGACGTATATGCCAGGCAATGTCTAAGAAAAGCCCCAAAGAATTGCCAAAGAATCCAGCCACCCGAGAGAGGTGGTACCGGTGTAGCAAGGCTCAGACAAACAGACTTCTAAACAGCTTCTATCCCCTGGCCATAAGACTGTTAAATGGCTAACTACTGCCCTCCCTCTCCCACATACTATCCACAAATGACTCTATGCCCATCCACAGGTCTCAACCCACTCAGACACAACCTAAGCTGCTGCTACAATGATTATTGATTAGATGTTTTACTCATTACGCTGATGTCCATTGATTATTCATTGCTGTGCCTGGATTTTCCTCCAGACATAACGCTCTGCATTCAGGCCAAAGAGTTACGTTTTTGTCTCATCAGACCACAGAATCGTTTGCCTTGTGATCTGTCTTCACGTGCCTTTTTGCAAACTCCAGGCATGCTGTCGTGCCTTTTTCTCAGGAGTGGCTTCTGTCTGGCCAGTCTCCCATAAATCCCAGATTGGTGAAGTGCTGTAGACACTGCTGTCCTTCTGGAAGGTTCTCCCATCTCAGCCTAGGAACTCTAGTTCTGTCAGTGGTCATTGGGTTCTTGGTCACCTCCCTGACCAAGGTCCTTCTTGCCCGGTTGTTCAGTTGGGTTTGACGGTCTGCTCTAGGCAGAGTCTGGGTAGTTCCATATTTTTTTTACATTTCCTAATGGAGACCACTGTGCTCTTGGGGGGAAAAAAACTTGTCATCAATTTTGAATACAGGCTTTAACACAACATAATGTGGTTAAGTCAAGGGGTATGAATACTTTATGAAGGCACTGTATATATTACCATTATACCATTACTATATTACCATAAGTATTTGTATATTCCTGCTACCAGTCACTTTTCAGCCCTGTCACTTATGTACCATTCCAGTACTCCTACACGTTGAATAAGGTACTGACCTGTCTATACAACCACTCCAATACCCCTACACGTTGAATAAGGTACTGACCTTTATATACAACCACTCCAATACCCCTACACGTTGAATAAGGTACTGACCTTTATATACAACCACTCCAATACCCCTACACGTTGAATAAGGTACTGACCTGTATATACAACCACTCCAATACCCCTACACGTTGAATAAGGTTCTGACCTGTATATACAACCACTCCAATACCCCTACACGTTGAATAAGGTACTGACCTGTATATACAACCACTCCAATACCCCTACACGTTGAATAAGGTACTGACCTGTATATACAACCACTCCAATACCCCTACACGTTGAATAAGGTACTGACCTGTATATACAACCACTCCAATACCCCTACACGTTGAATAAGGTACTGACCTGTATATACAACCACTCCAATACCCCTACACGTTGAATAAGGTACTGACCTGTATATACAACCACTCCAATACCCCTACACGTTGAATAAGGTTCTGACACTAGTGCTGTTACGGTGACCGTATTATCGCCACACTGGTGGTCATGGTGACAGTCAAAATTCTATGTGTCCGTTTAGTCACTGTAATTAGGCTTCTCCAAGCTCTGATGCTGCTGCTGGTCATTAGTAGCCTACCAAACTTGCTAACTGCCTGGTACTCCAGCACTCTATTGTCCCTCTAATCACTCTGACATCGATGTAAATGTAACCGAAAACACTTCATGAGAACCCAGGAGCTCATGTTATGCAACATTTCTATAGGCTATGCAATTGTGTGAGAAAACAGAGTGATGGCCTCTGTTAAAAAGAGGAGGATCCCATCAGCTTTCTATAGGCTAGGCCTACTATATTTATTTCTCAACTCTCCTAATATTAAGCATGTTGCTTTTCTTTAAAACAGGAGTATATCCTACCTGGCTGGCATGAAAATAAACCACGGGGAAAATCGTCCTCCATTCGCTATTTAATTGCATAGATGACATGTATTTTTTTTGCCACTGTTTCGATACAGGTGCATGAAGACCAGATTAAATCAGGTATAGTCTGATGGGTGACAATATTAGCCTATCACTTGTGAATGATAAATGATCACGTGTGAATGTTGCCCAGCTTTAACCAAACAGATCAAGCTTTTTTGGGAGGGGGACTTTTTCAAATCATAGTCGCACATCTCATGTAGCCTAGCCCATAGATCTATATGTTTAAATAAGGTTTGTATCACAACTAAAGTGGCCATATAATTTCGTAAAATTAAGCACATTAATCTGTTTACTGGCTTAAATAAGCAGCGCGTGAGTTTCAAGTTTGGGGAAGATCATTTTCACCATAAAAATGCAACTTTATAATAAAAGCATTAATTACATTTGTGGTCACTTTTAATAATGGTGTTTTCCTGCTAATGGAACATTCGTGCTTATAGCCTACTGCCATATGCGTATTACTGTGCTTATAATGTGAAGAAATAGAATCTAAAATAGAAGAAATAGAATCTAAAATAGAAGAAATAGAATCTAAAATAGAAGAAATAGAATCTAAAATAGAAGAAATAGAATCTAAAATAAAAGAAATAGAATCTAAAATAAAAGAAATAGAATCTAAAATAGAAGAAAGAGAATATAAAATAGAATCTGAAATGGAAGAAATAGAATCTGAAATAGAAGAAATAGAATCTGAAATAGAATCTAAAATAGAAGAAATAGCCTAATAGTTTATCAACATTTTAAGCTAAACATTCACATCTGTTGCATCAGTCTCATTTCTTAAAACATTTTTTTTATGCTAGTTGTATTCATTTAGGATCTATCGCATCCCACAACTGTCCCGGACTATGTTTGGAATATTTATTTCTCACACAGAACAGAATATGTCAACTTTTATACTACGGATGATAGTAGATTGACGTAGGCTAGTTCTTTTGCTGTTCGTTAGGCCTACTCATCTTGTTGGCTGACGAAAAGTAAATGTGGACAGTTCTTCCAATATCTTCAATATGCCCCTTAGAATTGGATAAGGACGTTCGAGGTTGCGTCCCGTATGTGTCTGTCTTCACTTGTAGCCTGTGAGAAAGACCGATCATGTGACTGAGAGCCTTGTGAGTGAGACGTGCTATAATGATTATATTCAGTCCAACGGTGCAACTGGCCGCTAAAGGCATAGATATTTTTAGGGGGATTATGGCCACACAAAGGGGATGCAGTCGGGAAATTTGAGGCATTATCAAGTTCTTGTCAAATTGTGAATGAGAGACTGATGAAGTGTGTACAGCCTGCGCAAGAAACAAAGCAGAGCTCATGCCTTTCATATGACTTTTTTCAATATAAAATAATGCCACGTAATTCTAAAGAAATCTTGTCTGTTAGATGAACTAGTGTCGCATAGCCAGATCAGGACCTAACATAAAGACAACTCAGAGTATGCTATTCTGTTCTTCTGAAATAGACTACATTTTCTTCATATCGTGTTTCTTTAGACCTGTCTAAAATAAATAATGGATTTATTGTGAAGGTGTAGACTATATCACATGGATTTATTAGACTTTTTAAAAAAATGTTCCAAAGGTCTGCATCAGTGGCTTCTGGGCTGTGTGTGTGGAAGGTAGGAGATGCTAAATGTGATTATGTTAATTAATGGTCAATTTCCATGACATTGACAGTTATTTGTTTGACTGTCACCGGCTAACAACATTTCATGACCGCCACAGCTGGTACTGACCTGTATATACAACCACTCTAGTACCCCTGTATATTGAACAAGGCGCCTGCATATGACGGCTGCCTGCATATTGAACAAGGTACTGACCTGTATATTGAACAAGGTACTGACCTGCATATTGAACAAGGTACTGACCTGCATATTGAACAAGGTACTGACCTGATATTGAACAAGGTACTGACCTGTATATTGAACAAGGTATATACCTGTATATTGAACAAGGTACTGACCTGCATATTGAACAAGGTACTGACCTGCATATTGAACAAGGTACTGACCTGCATATTGAACAAGGTATATACCTGTATATTGAACAAGGTATATACCTGCATATTGAACAAGGTACTGACCTGTATATTGAACAAGGTATATACCTGCATATTGAACAAGGTACTGACCTGTATATTGAACAAGGTATATACCTGCATATTGAACAAGGTACTGACCTGTATATTGAACAAGGTATATACCTGTATATTGAACAAGGTACTGACCTGTATATTGAACAAGGTATATACCTGTATATTGAACAAGGTACTGACCTGCATATTGAACAAGGTACTGACCTGCATATTGAACAAGGTACTGACCTGTATATTGAACAAGGTACTGACCCTGTATATTGAACAAGGTATATACCTGTATATTGAACAAGGTACTGACCTGTATATTGAACAAGGTATATACCTGCATATTGAACAAGGTACTGACCTGTATATTGAACAAGGTATATACCTGTATATTGAACAAGGTACTGACCTGTATATTGAACAAGGTACTGACCTGTATATTGAACAAGGTACTGACCTGCATATTGAACAAGGTACTGACCTGTATATTGAACAAGGTATATACCTGCATATTGAACAAGGTATATACCTGCATATTGAACAAGGTACTGACCTGTATATTGAACAAGGTATATACCTGTATATTGAACAAGGTATATACCTGTATATTGAACAAGGTACTGACCTGCATTCACATGTTTCTTCATCATAGTTGTTGTGGTTTTTATTCAGACTTTTTTACATTTTATTCTCTATTGTGACGGCAGCGTTAGGAAAGAGCTCTGAATTAGGAATTTCACTGTACTGTTTTACACGTGTTATATCCTGTGCAAGTGGCGAATTAAATTGAGAAACAGTGGTTCAAACACACAGCGACATTAAGCTGATAGTCATTACGCTCTAACTGTCGATAACAAGGAAAGGAGGACAGGCATGGTGATCGTCTCCATATGAAACCAGATAGTCTTCCCTTTCTCCATGCTCATGTGATTCTCTCCCCCTCTGCTCCACACTCACACTACCCCCTTAACGCAAACCATCTGTGAAACAGTGTAGCAGTTCTCTCTCCACGTCTCGGAAACCCAGTGATTTCAGGCTAAATTAACAGCCAGTTGTCCTGCGCGCGCCACACACACACACACACACACACACACACACACACACAGCAGCTCTTTGATTTGACTTATTATAGAAGCTTTAGATAAATGGAGGCAGAGGGAATTCCAGCAGGATGCTGTAATGTTGCCCGCTCGACACAGACACGGAAACACACACACACACACACACACACACACACACACACGCACGCACGCACACACACATAGAGACGGAAACATAGACACACACACACACACACACATAGACACGGAAACATAGACAGACACACACAGAGACAGACACGGAAACACAGACACACACACACACACACATAGACACGGAAACATAGACAGACAGACAGACACAGACACGGAAACACACACAGACACATAGAGACGGAAACATAGACACACACACAGAGACAGACCCAGACAGACATACAGCTCCCTATTCCTTTGATCTAGTGAGGAAGTCATTGTTCATAGCTGGAGACGTCTGGCTGTTTGTCATGGTGATGGGGCCAGACACACAGACAGACACGCTGCTGGATGTGAAACTGTGTGTGTGTGACTGGCTTGTTGGGGTCATAACGTCTGGAAGAGCAGAACAACACAGGTTGCATTTCACAGTCCAGCTGTCTCTGTCTCGTCTGTCCGATGCACATCATCCCTCGGCGGAGGGAAGGATGGATGGAGGGAGGGAGGGATGAATGGAGGGATGAGGGATGAATGGAGAGATGAATGGAGGGATGAAGGATGAAGGAGGGAGGGAGGGAGGGAGGGATGAATGGAGGGAGGAAGGATGAATGGAGGGATGAATGGAGGGAGGAAGGATGAATGGAGGGATGGAGGCTTGGAGGGAGGGAGGGATGAATGGAGAGATGGAGGGATGAAGGATGAATGGAGGGATGAAGGATGAATGGAGGGATGAAGGAGTGAGGGATGAATGGAGGGATGAAGGATGGAGGGTTGACGGGTTCAGCTGGTGCCTATGGGCTCAGACACACACGCACTATAAACACAATTGACTAACGTGATTGTGTTAGAAGTATGTGGTTGTGTTTTTGAGGAGCTGTATAGGTGACATATCCAGCAGCATCCACAGCTTCGATTTAACGGTTTGCAAAATGGAGTAAATTGATAAAGCAGCACACTTTAACCTCAACCACGTTTCCATCCACAGTTTGTGAGAATAAACCGTATATAAAAAAATATATTAAAAAAAAAAAGCCAGCTGTGATGGAAACTGGAAGTTTTGGTACAATAGTATAAATTCCGTCAGATAATTTGTTTCTTTCGAAATGGTGGGATCTGTAAAATTCTATATGCGAGAAATGGCGGTGGAAATGCCTTTATGCGCAAATATTATAATATACGCAGTGATGTGGTGTATGGTCCTCCCACTACGACTCGGGGAAACCATGCCCTTTATTAGACTCCAGAACTCACAACCAGCTGACACACTCACTAGATAGAGACCTTCTGCCACAATTAAATAGAAGCTATGCTGATCCTACAATGGCGCCAGAGAAGATGGCTGCCGCATTACGGGCTCCTAACCTATTGTGTGTGTTTTCTCACATATTTATTTGTAACTTATTTCATACATATTGTTTCTGCCACCGTCTCTTATGACCGGAAAGAGCTTCTGGGTATCAGGACAGCGATTACTCACCTCGTACTGGAATAAGAAACTGTCTGAGTTGGACTAGAACGATTTACTTCAGACACCAGACAAGGCCCAAATCCCCGGCATTCGCATAAAGAAGAAACTGAGATATTGGGGACATAGGTCGGGGTGCCTTGTAAGGATCCGACAGCAAGTGGGTAATCCACCTCTACCATCAGTCCTATTAGCCAACGTGCAATCATTGGAGAATAAACTGGATGAGCTCCGATCAAGACTATCCTACCAACAGGACATTAAAAACTGTAATATCTTATGTTTCACCGAGTCGTGGCTGAACGACAACATGGATAACATACAGCTGGCTGGGTTTTCGGGCCATTGGGAAGACATAACTGCTGCCTCCGGTAAGACAAGGGATGTCAGCAGTCTGTGTCAATAACAGCTGGTGCACGAAATCTAATATTAAGATAGTCTCAAGGTATTGTTCGCCTGAGGTAGAGTACCTCATGATAAGCTATAGACCACACTATTTACCAAGAGAGTTTATCTATATTTTCCATAGCTGTCTATTTACCACCACAAACCAATGCTGGCACTAAAACCAGTTGTAGAAGGCCATAAACAAACAAAAAAATGCTCATCCAGAAGTGGCGCTCCTAGTGGCCAGGGACTTTAATGCAGGGAAACTTAAATCAGTTTTAATAAAGGTAAAATTTAAAAAAATGTTTTGGCAAATCTGACCATAACTCTATCCTCCTGATTCCTCCTTACAAGCGAAAACTAAGCAGGAAGTACCAGTGACTCGCTCAATACGGAAGTGGTCAGATGACGCAGATGCTAAGCTACAGGACTGTTTTGCTAGCACAGACTGGAATACCCACGTCAGTCACTGGCTATATCAATTGTTGACGTTATCACCACAGTGACCATACATACATACCCCGACCAGAAGCCATGGATTACAGGCAACATCCGCACAGAGCTAAAAGGTTGAGCTGCCACTTTCAAGGAGCGGGACTCTAACCCAGACGCTTATAAGAAATCCCGCTATGCCCGCCGACGAACCATCAAACAGGCAATGCGTCAATACAGGACTAAGATTGTATCCTACTACACCGGCTCTGACGCTCGGCGGATGTGGCAGGGCTTGCAAACTCTTACGGACTACAAAGGGAGGCACAGCCGCGAGCTGCCAAATGACACGAGCCTACCAGACGAGCTAAATAACTTCTATGCGCGCTTCGAGGCAAGTAACACTGAAGCATGCATGAGAGCACCAGCTGATGTGGTCACACTCTCTGTAGCCAATGTAAGACCTTTAAACCGGTCAACGTTCACAAGGCCGCACGGCCAGACGGATTACCAGGACGTGTACTCCGAGCAGGTGCTGACCAACTGGCAAGGGTCTTCACTGACATTTTCAACCTGTCCGTGGCCGAGTCTGTAAAACCAACATGTTTTAAGCAGACCACCATAGTCCCTGTGCCCAAGAACACCAAGGTAACCTGCCTAAATGACTACTGACCCGTAGCACTCACGTCTGTAGCCATGAAGTGCTTTGAAAGGCTTGTCATGGCTCACATCAACACCATTATCCCAGAAACCCTAGACCCACTCCAATTTGCATACCGCCCCAACAGATCCACAGATGACGCAATCTCTCTTGTACTCCACACTGCCCTTTCCCACCAGGACAAAAGGAACACCTACGTGAGAATGCTATTCATTGACTATAGCTCAGCGTTCAACACCAAAGTGCCCTCAAAGCTCATCACTAAGCTAAGGACACTGGAACTAAACACCTCCCTCTGCAACTGGATCCTGGACTTCCTGACGGCCGCCCCCAGGTGGTAAGGGTAGGTAACATCTGCCACGCTGATCCTCAACACCCTCAGTTCCCTCCTGTACTCCCTGTTCACCCATGACTGCATGGCCAAGCACAACTCCAACACCATCATTACATTTGCTGAGGACATAAGTTGTAGGCCTGATCACCGACAACGATGAGACAGCTTATAGGGAGGAGGTCAGAGACCTGGCAGTGTGGTGCCAGGTTTACAACCTCTCCCTCAACGTGATCAAGACAAAGGAGATGATTCTGGACAACAGGAAAAGGATGGCCGAGCACTCACCCATTCTCATCGACGGGGCTGTAGTGGAGCAGGTTGAGAGCTTCAAGTTCCTTGGTGTCCACATCAACAACAAACTAGAATGGTCCAAACACACGAAGACAGTCGTGAAGAGGGCACGACAAAGCCTATTCCCCCTCAGGAGACTGAAAAGATTTGGCATGGGTCCTCAGATCCTCAATGTTCTACAGTTGTACGAGAGCATCCTGAATGGTTGCATCACCGCCTGGTATGGCAACTGCTCGGCCTCTGACAGCAAGGCATTTCAGAGGGTAGTGCGTACGGCCCAGTAAATCACTACGGCCAAGCTTCCTGCCATCCAGGACCTCTATACCAGGCAGTGTCAGAGGAAGGCCCTACAAATTGTCAAAGACTCCAGCCACCCTAGTCATAGACTGTTCTCTCTGCTACCGCACGGCAAGCTGTACCGGAGCGCCAAGTCTAGGTCCAAGAGGATTCTAAACAGCTTCTACCCCCAAGCCATAAGACTGCTGAACAGCTAATCAAATGGCTACCTAGACTATTTGCATTGACCCCCCCCACCCCAATTTCTACGCTGCTGCTACTCTTTTTATTATCTATGCATAGTCACTTTACCTATATGTGCATATTATCCCAATCACATTGACTAACCTGTGCCCCTGTACATTGAATCTGTTCTGGTACTCCCTGTATATAGTCCCGTTACTGTTATTTTATTGTTGCTTTTTAAGTTTGTTTTTTTTATTTTATTTTGTTTTGTTACTTCAGTTTCTTTTAGTAAATACTTTCTTAACAGGTATTTGTCTTAACTGCATGGCTAAGGGCTTGTCAGAATTTCACTATTCGGCGCATGTGAAAAATGAAATTTGATTTGATTTGGATACGTCACTTATAGAGCTTCTGAATAATGAAATACTTGTATAACAATGACATCAGACAAGTATGTGTTTATAGTGCCTTCAGAAAGTATTCATACTCCTTGACTTATTCCACATTTTGTTTTTACAGCCTAAATTCAAAACGGATAAAATAAAATTATAATCTCACCCATCTACACACAATACTCCATCATGAGAAAGTGAAAAGATGTTTGTAGACATTTTTTGAACTGTATTGACAATGAAATACAGAAATATCTCATTTACATAAGTAGTCACACCCCTTGAGTAAATACTTGTTAGAATCACCTTCGGTGGTGAATACAGCTGTGAGTCTTTCTGGGTAAGTCTCTAAGAGCTTTGCACTCCTGGATTGTACAATATGTGCACGTTATAATTATTTTTAAATTCTTCAACCTCAGTCAAATTGATAACTGCTAGACAGCCATTTTCATGTCTTATCATAGATCAACTCTTGCCATAGATTTTCAAGCAGATTTAAGTCAAAACTGTAACTAGGCCACTCAGGAACATTCAATGTCGTCGTGATAAGCAACTCCTGTGTTTATTTGGCATTGTGTTTTAGGTTGTTGTCCTGCTGAAAGGTGAATTTGTCTCGCAGTTTCTGTTGGAAAGCAGACTGAACCAGGTTTTCATTGAGGATTTTGCCTGTGCTTGGCTCTATTCTGTTTATTTTTATCCTAAACTCCCTAGACCTTGCCGCTGACAACCATACCCATAACATGATGCAGCCACCACTATGCTTGAAAATATGAAGAGTGGTACTCAGTGATGTTGGATTTGCCCCAAACATAACACTTCGTATTGAGGACATAAAGTTAATTTCTTTGCCACAAGACATTTCACCTTTTATTAATTTGTTAACATTTCTAAAAACATGATTCCACTTTGACATTATGGGGTATTGTGATGTCATTATGGGGTATTGTGATGTCATTATGGGGTATTGTGTGTAAGCCAGTGGCACAAAATCTCAATTTAATCCATTTTAAAGTCAGGCTGTAACACAACAAAATGTGGGAAAGTCAATGGGTGTGAATACTTTCTGGAGGCACTGTATGTGTTTATAGTGCTTCTGGTACACTACATGACCAAAAGTATGTGGACACTTGCTCTTCAAACATCTCATTCCAAAATGATGTGCATTAATATGGAGTTGGTCCTCCCTTTGCTGCTATTACAGCCTCCACTCTTCTGGGAAGGCTTTCCACTAGATGTTGGAACATTGCTCCGGGGACTTGCTTCCATTCAGCCACAAGCATTTGTGAGGTCGGGCACTGATGTTGAGCGATTAGGCCTGGCTTGCAGTCGGCGTTCCAATTCACCTCAAAGGTGTTCAATGGGGTTGAGGTCAGGGCTCTGTGTAGGCCAGTCAAGTTCTTCCAAACCAATCTCAACAAACCATTTCGGTAATTTCCTCGCTTTGTGCACGGGGACATTGTCCTTCTGAAACAGGAAAGGGCCTTCCCCAAACTGTTGCCACAAAGTTGGAAGCACAGAATCCTGTAAAATGTCATTGTATGCTGTAGTGTTATGGTTTCCCTTCACTGGAACTAAGGGACCTAGCCCAAACCATGAAAAACAGCCCCAGACCATTATTTATCCTCCACCAAACTTTACAGTTGGCACTATGCATTCCTGGCATCCGGAAAACCCAGATTTGTCCGTCAGACTGCCAGATGGTGAAGCGTGAATCATTACTCCAGAGAACGCATTTCCACTGCTCCAGAGTCCAATGGCGGCGAGTTTTACACCACTCCAGCCAACGCTTGGCATTGAGCATGGTGATATTAGGCTTGTACGCGGCTGCTCTGCCATGGAAACCCATTTCATGAAGCTCCTAGCGAACCGTTATTGTGCTGACATTGTTTCCAGAGACAGTTTGGAACTCGGTAGTGATTGTTGCAACCGAGGACAGACGCGCTACGCACTTCAGTCCTCGGCGTTCCCGTTCTGTGAGCTTGTGTGGCCTACCACTTCACGGCTGAGCCGTTGTTGCTCATAGACGTTTCCACTTTACAATAACAGCACTTACAGTTGACAGGGGCACCTGTAACAGTGCAGAAATTTGCCGAACTGACTTTTTGGAAAGGTGGCATCCTATGATGTTGAGTCACTGAGCTCTTCAGTACGGGCCATTCTACTACCAATGTTTGTCTATGGAGATTGCATGGCTGTGTGCTCGATTTTTATATACCTATCAGCAACGGGTGTGGCTGAAATAGCCAAATCCACTAACTTGACAGGGTATCCACATACGTATGTCTGTATATATATATATATATATAGTATGTTTATAGTGCTTGTGTGTTGCCCAGTAAAACAAATGTCCTTTGCTTTTGTGTCTTGTGTTTCAGGGGGAAGTGTAACATTGCCCATTTCTCCGACATCTTTGCTGCCAGGGAGTTCAAAGCTCGCATCGACTCCTTTTTCTACATCCTGGGATACAACCCAGAGACCAGGTAAGACTGTCTCTGACTGTTGGTTCTGATACAACCCAGAGACCAGGTAAGACTGTCTCTGACTATTGGTTCTGATACAACCCAGAAACCAGGTAAGACTGTCTCTGACTGTTGGTTCTGATACAACCCAGAAACCAGATAAGACTGTCTCTGACTGTTGGTTCTGATACAACCCAGAGACCAGGTAAGACTGAGTTGGTATGAATGTGACTAGTAATACCAAGGTTGTGAGTTCAGCTCCCTCAGGGATCACATGCTGCAAGTCGCTTTGTATTACATTACATTTACATTTAGTCATTACATTTACATTTAGTATTAAAGTGTCTGCTAAGAGTTAAAGGCCCCATGTAGCTGTTTTTATATCAATATCAAATCATTTCTGGGTAAAAATGATGTACCTTTTTAGCAACAAAAAAAATATTTCTCAAGCAAGAATTTTGCTAGCACTTTCTGGGAGGGGTCTGAGTGCAGAGGGGAAAACTGGTAAAATGACCAACAAGTGAACTGATCTACTGTCAACGCATCTGTTAAAATAAGGGTTCAATTTACAAATAAATGGGGGAAAAAAATGCTTAAAATCACCACATAAGGTCATAGATCAGGGATCATCAACTAGATCATGGGGATGATTTTATTCTTCAGCTGATGGTCAGGGGGCCAGAACATAATTACAAATCATTTGTGGACTACTAGAAGACCAAACAGATATCATATTTTACTAAAACATATAAACATTTCAAACCTTGCTTACAGTTGTATACAATCACATTGTATTATGCGTGGGAATACTTGGGAAACAGATTTCCAAAATGAAAATGACTCGGAACTGTTTTCCTGGTGTTTTGTGTCCAACAATGAAAATTCTCAAGAATTATTATTTATTTATTTGCTCTGAAAACTTGGGGGTTGGGGGTGCAAAATAAAACCACGCCGTGGGTCATATTCAGACCGCGTGCCGCAATTTGGGAACCCTGCCATAGAAGCTTAAACGCTTGGTGTGTGCATAGAGCTGCTGCTAACTGCTGTTATCCTGGTATGGCTCCAGGCACTGATTACAGCTAAACGCTGTATGATGCTGAATGCAAAATAGTCTTAAATCTGTAAACACAATGTGTTATTTATGGCTGGTATTTTATTAGGATCCCCCATTAGCCGCTGCAAAAACATCAGCTACTCTTCCTGGGGTCCACATGAAACATGACATAATACATACATATAAAACGTCACACACAGCCTCCATATCAATACATACACACATTATATTAATGTCAGATATAAAAACAGCCATTAGCATGATCAGAGGTAGATTTACTATATTATTCATACATTATAAAATGATGAATGTTACTTTATTTACATTAACATAATAATGATGTATGTTAAATTAACCTAACTTTTGAAGACATTTCCATATAGTTAACTGCAGCTTTGTGATAAATGTTATGGTAATAACATTGTAATATTCTGGAAATATTCTAAATACAACCTGCCCTTTTCCATGTTATAAATAACACAGCTTGTGATCAAACTTAACATTTTACTAGGAATGAACTCTTCCTGGAAATGCTTTGGCCTACATCTCAAAAGGAGTCATGCAATGTTCAGGTAGCTTAATTAAATAAAAAATAAAATATTTAACCTTTATGTAACTAGACAAGTCAGTTATCAAATTATTATTTACAATGACGGCCTACCGGGGAACAGCGGGTTTAACTGCCTTGTTCAGGGGCAGAACAACAGATTTGTACCTTGTCAGCTCAGGGATTTGATCCAGCAACCTTTCGGTTACTGGCCCAACACTCTAACCACTAGGATACCTGTCTCTAACCACTATGCTACCTGTCTCTAACCACTATGCTACCTGTCTCTAACCACTAGGCTACCTGTCTCTAACCACTATGCTACCTGTCTCTAACCACTAGGCTACCTGCTATAACCACTAGGCTACCTGTCTCTAACCACTAGGCTACCTCCCCTAACCACTAGGCTACCTCCCCTAACCACTAGGCTACCTGCCTCTAACCACTAGGCTACCTGTCTCTAACCACTAGGCTACCTCCTCTAACCACTAGGCTACCTGTCTCTAACCACTAGGATACCTGCCTCTAACCACTAGGCTACCTGCTCTAACCACTAGGCTACCTCCCCTAACCACTAGGCTACCTGTCTCTAACCACTAGGCTACCTGTCTCTAACCACTAGGCTACCTGTCTATAACCACTAGGCTACCTGTCTCTAACCACTAGGCTACCTGCCTCTAACCACTAGCCTACCTGTCTCTAACCACTAGGCTACCTGCCTCTAACCACTAGGCTACCTGTCTCTAACCACTAGGCTACCTGTCTCTAACCACTAGGCTACCTGCCTCTAACCACTAGGCTACCTGTCTCTAACCACTAGGCTACCTGTCTCTAACCACTAGGCTACCTGTCTCTAGCCACTAGGCTACCTGTCTCTAACCACTAGGCTACCTGTCTCTAACCACTAGGATACCTGTCTCTAACCACTAAGCTACCTGTCTCTAACCACTAGGCTACCTGTCTCTAACCACTAGGCTACCTGTCTCTAACCACTAGGCTACCTGTCTCTAACCACTAGGCTACCTGTCTCTAACCACTAGGCTACCTGTCTCTAACCACTAGGCTACCTGCCTCTAACCACTAGGCTACCTGTCTCTAACCACTAGGCTACCTGTCTCTAACCACTAGGCTACCTGTCTCTAGCCACTAGGCTACCTGTCTCTAACCACTAGGCTACCTGTCTCTAACCACTAGGCTACCTGTCTCTAACCACTAGGCTACCTGTCTCTAACCACTAGGCTACCTGTCTCTAACCACTAGGCTACCTGTCTCTAACCACTAGGCTACCTGTCTCTAACCACTAGACTACCTCCTCTAACCACTAGACTACCTCCTCTAACCACTAGGCTACCTGTTTCTAACCACTAGGCTACCTCCTCTAACCACTAGGCCACCTGCCTCTAACCACTAGGCCACCTGCCTCTAACCACTAGGATACCTGTCTCTAACCACTAGGCTACCTGTCTCTAAACACTAGGCCACCTGTCTCTAACCACTAGGCTACCTGTCTCTAACCACTAGGCTACCTGTCTCTAACCACTAGGCTACCTGCCTCTAACCACTAGGCTACCTGCCTCTAACCACTAGGCTACCTGCCTCTAACCACTAGGCTACCTGTCTCTAACCACTAGGCTACCTGTCTCTAACCACTAGGCTACCTGTCTCTAACCACTAGGCTACCTGTCTCTAACCACTAGGCTACCTGTCTCTAACCACTAGGCTACCTGCCACTAACCACTAGGCTACCTGCCTCTAACCACTAGGCTACCTGTCTCTAACCACTAGGCTACCTGTCTCTAACCACTAGGCTACCTGTCTCTAACCACTAGGCTACCTACTCTAACCACTATGCTACCTGTCTCTAACCACTAGGATACCTGTCTCTAACCACTAGGCTACCTGTCTCTAACCACTAGGCTACCTCCTCTAACCACTAGGCTACCTGTCTCTAACCACTAGGCTACCTCCTCTAACCACTAGGCTACCTGTCTCTAACCACTAGGCTACCTGTCTCTAACCACTAGGCTACCTGCCTCTAACCACTAGGATACCTGTCTCTAACCACTAGGCTACCTGTCTCTAACCACTAGGCTACCTGTCTCTAACCACTAGGCTACCTGCCTCTAACCACTAGGATGCCTGTCTCTAACCACTAGGCTCAATCCCTAAAAGTCTCAGGTATTGGTGTCAGGGTTTAAATCTTTTCATAGCCTACAGATTATACTGACGTTTGCTTTAGCCCATAAGGTCTGTGTCATGCACTGTAACCACACACACACACACACACACACACACACACGTCGTCTGGCACCCCCCGGGGTAGGCCGTCATTGTAAATAAGGATTTGTTCTTAACTGACTTGCCTAGTTAAATAAAATAAATGATATATATAAAGTAACAATATACAGTATGTACCCATACTTAGCTACACTGTAGTGTAGTGTACACTTTATCGCCTGTGTGCTCCTTTTGTGTTGGGAATCAGGCTATACAATGTAGCAACTGCATGGCTGGTATCTAGAAAATCCAGATCAGTAGCTGTGTTACCACTGTGTTTCCTACCACCGCTGTTAGTCTGGAACCCCCTAGTTCAGAGCCAGGGCCCCAGTGTACCCTGCCCCCTCCCTCTCCTACCCAGCTCTGCTTGTTTGGTATGCTGAGCGTTGTGTCTGTTGTCTGCAGCTTGTAGTCCCATTCCAATGGCCTTGTTTATTATACACCAGACATGCATACGAGAGGGCTTCTTGATTCCGTATCCTGTCTGTACGCGTGTGTGTAAGGTGTTAACACATGCTCAGTTGTTTGTGTGTGTGTGTGGTAGAAACGGGAGCTAGGCAAGGCTGAGGTCACAGCACAAGCTCAGTGGGAACTAGGAGACTGGAACCAAGCGCTTTGCGTGGTCCTCCATTTTGAGCACCTAGAAATAGGTGGGAAGAAACACCGTGAGTTGATTCACAAACGACCACTACACTTCTAGACAAAACTGTCAACGTCCGGCCGTTAAGAGATCGGTGTCAGAAATGGACGACTTGTTCGCCCCGCGGAGGTAGGTTGATAAATATATTAACATGTTACCGTTTTAATAATTCCGTGATTAGTTTTCCGAGACAATCGGAGTAACGTTAGTAGCTACTACTCGGAATGAATTTCACTATACACCGAGTGTCATTTGTCACAGATATCGTAAGAATATGCGTATCTGATCATAGTTTAATTTAGCGGTTTACTATCCGTGCACGGTGCATATCCCTGCCAATCTTACATTGCGTGAAGGTTAATCGCGAGCCGAACGTGCTATGTTGTAACAATTCGGTATACGTAACGGTACATGACGGCGAAGCACTACCCTTTGTAACCCATATGAGCAAGCTAACTTTTTCTCCCTTATTTTGTGTTGCCATAGGAGATATAAGAACAGAAGCAAGGCTTGTGCGGACTCCATTTTGCAGTACCCTACTCTCTCTCTCTCTGTGTGTGTGTGTGTGTGTGTTTACAATCGAGCCGACATGGCAGCCCTGAGAAGCTTTGTGCATTCTCTCTCTCTCTTCCTCTCTCTCTCTCTCTCTTCCTCTCTCTCTCTCTCTCTTCCTCTCTCTCTCTCTCTCTCTGTCGCTGCCTGAGAAATATGATCATGTTAAAACCAAATAGTGCTGTAGGAGACTGAGTGTGGCTGATTAGACAAGCTGACCATTTGTGTAATATTATGCCAGTTTACAGTCGTGCCAGGATTGGAGGGAATAGATTTGTGGGGCGGGGTTTGTGCTGATTGCTGTGGTGTAAAGTTCCACCATGCTGGATTGTTTTGGTTCACAAAGCACAGTCAAATTTACCTGTTTGCTCTTTTTATATATATATATATATATATATATATATATATATATATATATATATATATATATATATATTATATATATATATATATATATCATTTTCTATTTTAGACCACGTGAAATATGTTGATCCGCAATTCCTGTTGTACAGGACTTGGCTATAGAAGTTTTAGTTTTTATTTAACCGTTATTTAACTAGATGTAGATGTTCTTACAATACAAAATATACACAGATTTGAGACACTTTTTCCAAGACTGTTGGATAGCTACATTTAATATTTATGCATATTCAGAGTCCAGTATAATAGTATACCATTTAAAATATCAGATATTACTTTCCTAGAATATTACTCATGACTTGCATAAGGAAATGTACCCTAATCCCTTACATATTTTTAATAAATGGATTGATAAATAAATGGGTTCATTTAAAGTGTACACTTTTCAACTCATTGATTCCTCCCTTCTCCAAATATAACATTTATAGAATTCAACTAAATGTATATTGTCTCAAAACAAAGTACTTATGGTTCATTGGTCCCTCACCTGCCTTCCTTACTATGTCCTGTCAGACTGCCCAGTAACCCAGTGTGGGGGATTTAGTCCCTCACCTGCCTTCCTTACTATGTCCTGTCAGACTGCCCAGTAACCCAGTGTGGGGGATTTAGTCACTCACCTGTCTTCCTTACTATGTCCTGTCAGACTGCCCAGTAACCCAGTGTGGGGGATTTAGTCCCTCACCTGCCTTCCTTACTATGTCCTGTCAGACTGCCCAGTAACCCAGTGTGGGGGATTTAGTCCCTCACCTGCCTTCCTTACTATGTCCTGTCAGACTGCCCAGTAACCCAGTGTGGGGGATTTAGTCACTCACCTGCCTTCCTTACTATGTCCTGTCAGACTGCCCAGTAACCCAGTGTGGGGGATTTAGTCACTCACCTGCCTTCCTTACTATGTCCTGTCAGACTGCCCAGTAACCCAGTGTGGGGGATTTAGTCACTCACCTGCCTTCCTTACTATGTCCTGTCAGACTGCCCAGTAACCCAGTGTGGGGGATTTAGTCCCTCACCTGCCTTCCTTACTATGTCCTGTCAGACTGCCCAGTAACCCAGTGTGGGGGATTTAGTCACTCACCTGTCTTCCTTACTATGTCCTGTCAGACTGCCCAGTAACCCAGTGTGGGGGATTTAGTCCCTCACCTGCCTTCCTTACTATGTCCTGTCAGACTGCCCAGTAACCCAGTGTGGGGGATTTAGTCACTCACCTGTCTTCCTTACTATGTCCTGTCAGACTGCCCAGTAACCCAGTGTGGGGGATTTAGTCCCTCACCTGCCTTCCTTACTATGTCCTGTCAGACTGCCCAGTAACCCAGTGTGGGGGATTTAGTCACTCACCTGCCTTCCTTACTATGTCCTGTCAGACTGCCCAGTAACCCAGTGTGGGGGATTTAGTCACTCACCTGCCTTCCTTACTATGTCCTGTCAGACTGCCCAGTAACCCAGTGTGGGGGATTTAGTCACTCACCTGCCTTCCTTACTATGTCCTGTCAGACTGCCCAGTAACCCAGTGTGGGGGATTTAGTCACTCACCTGCCTTCCTTACTATGTCCTGTCAGACTGCCCAGTAACCCAGTGTGGGGGATTTAGTCCCTCACCTGCCTTCCTTACTATGTCCTGTCAGACTGCCCAGTAACCCAGTGTGGGGGATTTAGTCACTCACCTGTCTTCCTTACTATGTCCTGTCAGACTGCCCAGTAACCCAGTGTGGGGGATTTAGTCCCTCACCTGCCTTCCTTACTATGTCCTGTCAGACTGCCCAGTAACCCAGTGTGGGGGATTTAGTCACTCACCTGCCTTCCTTACTATGTCCTGTCAGACTGCCCAGTAACCCAGTGTGGGGGATTTAGTCACTCACCTGTCTTCCTTACTATGTCCTGTCAGACTGCCCAGTAACCCAGTGTGGGGGATTTAGTCACTCACCTGCCTTCCTTACTATGTCCTGTCAGACTGCCCAGTAACCCAGTGTGGGGGATTTAGTCACTCACCTGCCTTCCTTACTATGTCCTGTCAGACTGCCCAGTAACCCAGTGTGGGGGATTTAGTCACTCACCTGCCTTCCTTACTATGTCCTGTCAGACTGCCCAGTAACCCAGTTGGTCTTACACCAAAGATCTTTTTTTTTTTTTTAAAGGTTTACACACCTTCATGCTGTTGCACACCTCTAATATAACGTTGTAGGCGTGTAATTATATTGTATGGCCTGGTTGACTTCTTAAAATGTTTGTTAACGCTACATGTAAGGGATAGTCGACGAGGGGCTATGAGTTCTATAGAAAATAATAAACGTCATGGAAGGTGTGTTGCATGGAGTTGCATTATTTTCCAGAGAACAGCATAGAGTCCCGAGTGTATTATCCCTTTTATACCATGGATATACTTTAACAAATTTACCACTACAAATGTGTTCAACATCCACTGAAGTTGCTAGCAAGTATTCTAGATAGTTACAGTAGTTGTTTTGGTAACCAAACAGACTTGCTAGTTTAGCTAACCAAACCATCAGTCCTTGCTTGCTTAAATTTGACATTTGCATTCAAAAGCAGCTCGAACATAGACTGTAAGAAGGAACTATAGCCATTGAATTCTACAGTGTTGATTGACTGTGTTTTTTAGGGAAATAATGCACACTCTAGAATGCCTTTCAAGCCAATCAGAAAAGAGTTTTCAACAATGCCATGGTATCCACCTCATTTTCAATGGGCACCGCCAAACAACGGAAGTGGTGGATTCGACTTCTGCTTTACTTCCCTACTGCAGTGCGCTGGTGGCAAACTTGCCATAGTAAATTATTTGAAGGAGTCAATTTCTAGATATTAAGGTCAAGTAAGTGTAATTTTTATATTTATTTAATTAAATTTTGCTAACGTTAGCTACACCTACTAGTAGGCTAGTTCTGTTGTGATAATAACCTTAGCTAGACCTACTAGTAGTCTAGTTCTGTTGTGATAATAACATTAGCTAGACCTACTAGTAGGCTAGTTCTGTTGTGATAAAAACATTAGCTAGACCTACTAGTAGACTAGTTCTGTTGTGATAATAACATTAGCTAGACCTACTAGTAGGCTAGTTCTGTTGTGATAATAACATTAGCTAGACCTACTAGTAGTCTAGTTCTGTTGTGATAATAACGTTAGCTAGACCTACTAGTAGACTAGTTCTGTTGTGATAATAACGTTAGCTAGACCTACTAGTAGTCTAGTTCTGTTGTGATAATAACGTTAGCTAGACCTACTAGTAGTCTAGTTCTGTTGTGATAATAACGTTAGCTAGACCTACTAGTAGTCTAGTTCTGTTGTGATAATAACGTTAGCTAGACCTACTAGTAGTCTAGTTCTGTTGTGATAATAACGTTAGCTAGACCTACTAGTAGGCTAGTTCTGTTGTGATAATAACATTAGCTAGACCTACTAGTAGGATAGTAATGTTGTGATAATAACATTAGCTAGACCTACTAGTAGGCTAGTTCTGTTGTGATAATAACATTAGCTAGACCTACTAGTAGACTAGTTCTGTTGTGATAATAACATTAGCTAGACCTACTAGTAGGCTAGTTCTGTTGTGATAATAACATTAGCTAGACCTACTAGTAGACTAGTTCTGTTGTGATAATAACATTAGCTAGACCTACTAGTAGTCTAGTTCTGTTGTGATAATAACGTTAGCTAGACCTACTAGTAGGCTAGTTCTGTTGTGATAATGTTAGCTAGACCAACTAGTAGGCTAGTTCTGTTGTGATAATAACGTTAGCTAGACCTACTAGTAGGCTAGTTCTGTTGTGATAATGTTAGCTAGAGCTACTAGTAGGCTAGTTCTGTTGTGATAATAACATTAGCTAGACCTACTAGTAGTCTAGTTCTGTTGGAATAATAACATTAGCTAGACCTACTAGTAGTCTAGTTCTGTTGGAATAATAACATTAGCTAGACCTACTAGTAGGCTAGTTCTGTTGTGATGATAACATTAGCTAGACCTACTAGTAGTCTAGTTCTGTTGTGATAAAAACATTAGCTAGACCTACTAGTAGGCTAGTTCTGTTGTGATAATAACATTAGCTAGACCTACTAGTAGACTAGTTCTGTTGTGATAATAACATTAGCTAGACCTACTAGTAGTCTAGTTCTGTTGTGATAATAACATTAGCTAGACCTACTAGTAGTCTAGTTCTGTTGTGATAATAACGTTAGCTAGACCTACTAGTAGGCTAGTTCTGTTGTGATAATGTTAGCTAGACCAACTAGTAGGCTAGTTCTGTTGTGATAATAACGTTAGCTAGACCTACTAGTAGGCTAGTTCTGTTGTGATAATAACGTTAGCTAGAGCTACTAGTAGGCTAGTTCTGTTGTGATAATAACATTAGCTAGACCTACTAGTAGTCTAGTTCTGTTGGAATAATAACATTAGCTAGACCTACTAGTAGTCTAGTTCTGTTGGAATAATAACATTAGCTAGACCTACTAGTAGGCTAGTTCTGTTGTGATGATAACATTAGCTAGACCTACTAGTAGTCTAGTTCTGTTGTGATAATAACGTTAGCTGGACCTACTAGTAGGCTAGTTCTGTTGTGATGATAACATTAGCTGGACCTACTAGTAGTCTAGTTCTGTTGTGATAATAATGTTAGCTAGACCTACTAGTAGACTAGTTCTGTTGTGATGATAACATTAGCTAGACCTACTAGTAGGCTAGTTCTGTTGTGATGATAACGTTAGCTGGACCTACTAGTAGGCTAGTTCTGTTGTGATGATAACGTTAGCTGGACCTACTAGTAGGCTAGTTCTGTTGTGATAATGTTAGCTAGACCTACTAGTAGGCTAGTTCTGTTGGAATAATAACGTTAGCTGGACCTACTAGTAGGCTAGTTCTGTTGTGATGATAACATTAGCTGGACCTACTAGTAGTCTAGTTCTGTTGTGATAATAATGTTAGCTAGACCTACTAGTAGACTAGTTCTGTTGTGATGATAACATTAGCTAGACCTACTAGTTGTCAGAGTTATGGGCCATCCACCACACCAATAAGTGTAATGATAAACTACAGACCGTTGGTGAGCATCCACACTAGAGGAAAGTTTTCTACAGTCCTACACCTGTCAATCAACGCATCCTACTGCACGCTGCCTGTTAATAAGGTGGTAACACAAGACCATTCACATTTACATTTTAGTCATTTAGCAGACGCTCTTATCCAGAGCGACTTATAGTAGTGAATGCATACATTTCATACATGATTTTTTTTTTCTCCCCGTACTGGTCCCCCATGAGAATCAAACCCACAACCCTGGCGTTGCAAACACCATGCTCTACCAACTGAGCCACACGGGACTAGGTCTCTAACACACAGATACTGGTTCAGACCATTCATGGCCCTAATCTTTGGATGGCCTGGGAGGGCATAGGCCCAGCCAATCAGAATGAGTTTTTACCCACTAAAGGGCTTTATTACAGACTTAAATACTCCTCAGCTGTGTTCGAAAACTCTAACTAACCGCACTATTTGAGACGCAAACTGAGTATATAGTATGCTTATTGGTTACAGTGTGGATATAGTTAGTATACCAAAAGTTCCCAGATGTCGTACTAAATTCACCAAAAATACGAATTATACTTTCAGTGGACACTTTTTCCGTACTTTTAGGGCCCATAATGCAATTTTTTTCAGAAAATGGGCGTGGCTTCACAATATTTTCAGATTTGAAGAAAATGGCGGAAAATATTCAGCTGAAGTCCGACGAGAGCAGATACAAATTCATTGCTTTAACTAATTATGACAAATGTTAAGATATTGAGCAATATAAGAAAGTAATGACTTTTCAAACAAGTTACACGTTATGTTGGCAGACAATTTGTTAGCTACGCTATCCTTACGAACCGCATAGCATTATGTACCGGTTTGTTAGCTAGTTACCTAACGTTAATTGGCTACTCGGAACTTGCCAGGCAGTATATTAACTATCGGTTATCTAACTAACTACCCAACGTTTATTGACTTGATTATTCACATTCTTATGGACATTGTTAATTCTGGCTATCTACTATCATTTCAGAGCACTCTCTCGCAGAATAATTAATGAATTTACGAACGCTCAACACCTGTCAAAAAAAAAAAAGAATATGTAATTAAATTGTTGCCAGCAACACAGTTAGTCACCAATGGTCTGGATAACATGAAAACAGTCCTAACCAGCTCTGCTAGGGCGTGTAAAATTGTCAGAGTGAGGTGTTCTCTCATTTGTGTCTGGAAGTAGTTAACCAACGTTAGCTTGAGTGTTTGACTGCCGTTGAACGCTCGGATCAACCCTACTCCTCGGCCAGAGAGTCCATTGTGTGCTCTGAATGTCCCCGAGAACGAAACGCTCTGAATTTACCAACGGACAATCTGACAACAATCTGGATTTACGGACACCCAGAGCGCGCTCTGGCACTCCAGATTTGAATTTACGAACACACCCGAAATCGTAAAATGTGTTATGCTAACAAGCTAGCAAGCGGTTGCATAGCAACAGCATCAACTTCCGTTAGACGTTACGCTCAACTGAAACGATACCGTTCATTTACAGTATACTAAAATGAACTAATATTCAATAGTATGTAGTAAATACTATGTTAATATGGGTATTCGAACACAGCCCAGGATTTTGATCCAACCTGGCACCACACCTGACCAACTGAGCTAATCGATCAGTTCAGTGATTTGCCTAAATTCAACACACTTGATCTTCCAGGTAGGTTAAATGGAGAAAAAATGGACCAGTGTTTGCCTACCCCTGTTATAGCCTGTTGCGCACGAGAACAGCTGGAAGAGAGAGGCTAGTGATGTGTAAGCTAAATGTTAGCTAGATATTAGGCTATTCGTTAGCTAAATATAAGGGCTATATGCTAAATATTTACCTGTCAAAGTGCAAGGGGGAAAGATTAGCGTCCCACTCTATTCAACAGCCAGTGGAAGAGCGTGGCGCGAAATACGAAAACCTCAAAAATGCTATAATTTCAAACACACGACTATTTTACACCATTTGAAAGATAAGACTCTTGTTAATCTAACTACATTGTCCGATTTCAAAAAGGCTTTACAGCGAAAGCAAAACATTAGATTATGTTAGGAGAGTACATAGACACAAATAACCACACAGCCATTTTTCAAGCAAGCATATATGTCACAAAAACCCAAAACACAGCTAAATGCAGCACTAACCTTTGATCTTCATCAGATGACACTCCTAGGACATTATGTTATACAATACATTCATGTTTTGTTCAATCAAGTTCATATTTATATCAAAAAACAGCTTTTTACATTGGCGTGTGATGTTCAGAAATTGTATTCCCACCGAAAACTTCCGGTGAATTTACTAAATTACTCACGATAAACCTTGACAAAATACATAACAATTATTTTAAGAATTATAGATACAGAACTCCTTTATGCAATCGCTATGTCAGATTTTAAAATAGCTTTTCGGCGAAAGCACATTTTGCAATATTCTGAGTACATAGCTCAGCCATCACGTCTAGCTAATTTGACACTCGCCAAGTTCGGGGCTCACTAAACTCAGAATTAGTATTAGAAAAATTGTATTACCTTTGCTGTTCTTCGTCAGAATGCACTCCCAGGACTGCTACTTCCACAACAAATGTTGTTTTTGTTCCAAATAATCCATAGTTATGTGCAAATACCTCCGTTTTGTTCGTGCGTTCAGGTCACTATCCAAAGGGTAACGCTAACGCGCATTTCAAGACAAAATTTCAAAATGTTCCATTACCGTACTTAGAAGCATGTCAAACGCTGTTTAAAATCAATCTTTATGGTATTTTTCTCGTAAAATAGCGATAATATTCCAACCGGACAACGCTGTATTCATTCAAAAAGGAAGAGAAAAAATGGCGAGGTCTCATGAACGAGCATTTCCAATCTCTTAGCCACCAGGCAGTCCACTGACAAACTGTGCTCCTGTACTCTGCCCGGAGACAGGAGATGCGTCAATCCGCTTTCTGAACGCTTTAGAGAGCCAATGGAAGCCTTAGAAAGTGCTACATAACCCCACGGCACTGTAGTTTCGATAGAGAAGCAAATGGAGAACTACAAATTCGCAGACAGGCCACTTCCTGCTTGGAATTTTCTCAGGTTTTTGCCTGCCATATGAGTTCTGTTATACTCACAGACACCATTCAAACAGTTTTAGAAACTTCAGAGTGTTTTCTATCCAAATCTACTAATAAATAGCATATTCTCGTTTCTGGGCAAGAGTAGTAACCAGTTTAAATCGGGTACGTTTTTTATCCGGCTGTGAAAATACTGCCCCCTAGCCCATACATGTTAAATGGAGAAAAAAAGGACCAGTGTTTGCCTACCCCTGTTATAGCCTGTTGCGCACGAGAACAGCTGGAAGAGAGAGGCTAGTGATGTGTAAGCTAAATGTTAGCTAGATATTAGGCTATTCATTAGCTAAATATAAGGGCTATATGCTAAATATTTACCTGTCAAAGTGCAAGGGGGAAAGATAAAAAGATCTGTGGTCCCCGGGCACGCAAAGCTGCTCTATTGATTAGGCCTACGTTTATAGACAAGAACATTATTCTACCATTATTCTAACATTCTACCATTATTCTAACATTCTACCATTATTCTACCATTATTCAACATTATTCTACCATTATTCGACGTTATTCTACCATTATTTGACATTATTCTACCATTATTCTACCACAGTGCAATGACAAATGTATTATTGCTATCAAGTGAATTACACCATTTTTGACTATAGGCTGTAAACTGCAGTGAATAATAGGCTAATTTGAATAACCGCTCAAACGTCCTGTTTTTGTTTGATGATGAAATGACTGCATAGGCCAACAGTCTAGGCCTGATTATGCAACAACCATTTTGGATCAGTTTGGGCGTGTTTTCGACAGTTTGGCAGGTCCAGAAAGGTACATTAGCACCCCACTCATATGGTGTAGGCCTATTTTGTCAGGATGTAACCCTGTGTTACGATCGGCCTATTGGGAAAATATGGGCTTCTTCTTTCCAACACCCCTCCCGTTCTTTAACTTTACATTCAGCAAGCAAGAGGAAGCGTGCATCTCTCCTCCTATAGGCTGTTAGAAGGCTAAAGAAATAAGTCAAAGTAAGTGTCTAACAAGCTTTTGTTGTCTGTCTTTTCCTGTGACGCCACAAGATTTCAAATGAATAGCCGTGGCAACGGAGAGGCCAGGTGTGTTATTACGCAACAGACCGAAGACAGACAGGCTTGAGATGTAGCCTAGAGACTAAGTTAGACGCGTATGCAAATTAACCCATAATTCATAAGCTCAATGTTAGGCTTCATACTGCAGTGAATATATCCAGTCAATTTACGCTGAGAAATTAGGAAAAAAGTTGATCGGATAACGAAATCATGGTAGCCTACACTGTTTTACTAAGGCTGCGCTGAGTGCTCTCCCTCCCATTCCCCGGGTACCAGTTCAAAAAGATACCCTATTGTTTCAGATTTATATGGACAAGGAGCATATCCTGCCCAGGCTACAACACAATGTAATGAGGAATGTTATTGTTTCAGGTCAGTACCAAACTCTGGTCTAAGCTGTGAACTGCAGTGAATAGCCTGTCATTTAAATATCCTAGGACTGTCCCCCCGACAACAACAAAAACAACAGCAATCGATTGGTCGAAATGTTTACGTATTTTTCCATACATAGACAGACACACCCTGTGTGTTTTGAATAAAATCAACTACATATTCACTGAGCTCTTCTGATGCTTTTAAAGCCCACGGTTTGATTAAATAATAAAGAGCCCGATGGTCACTGTGTGTTAAAACGATGACGGTGAGTGTTTGTGTGACAGGCGCACGTCATCTCGCTTAAAAAAAAAAAAATCAAAATCAAAAAACAAGTTGTTGTGGAAACTACAGGAGATGAAGAAAGATGAGGCGTAGGAGCGAGCGTTACGTGAGTATTATATGAGCCAAACAGCTGCTGTTAGATGACAATTCTTTCTTTCTGACCGTTTGGGACAGTGTAAACAACACCAAATAAGTGTACCAGAGAGTTTGTTCTAACACAAATTATAATAATATATAACAAAATTATAATAATATAAAGCCTTTAAAACAGTTGCATGAGTTTGTGAATTGCGGTTTTATTTATTGTTAAGACTAATTATTCAAAGCTCCCTTTATTTTATTAAAAAAACTAAATTGCATGATTGTATTTCAAAGCATGAATGTCTCGTATGCTGTGTGATGGCATGAACGGATGAATGAATGATTGATTGATACAGTAAGCCTATATATTGAAATATAGGCTTAAGTAAGTTACGGTATTAAGACTAAACAGGATGTGCTCTTAGGCCTACAACTCCATGGTGGTTATACAAGGCTGCTATACTAAGTCTACTAATGATAACGACATCACTGATTTATTATAATGAGGATCATAATGAATAACTGGGGTGGCAGGTAGCCTAGTGGTTAGAGTGTTGGACTACTAACCGAAAGGTTGATGGATCAAATCCCCGAGCTGACAAGGTACAAATCTGTCGTTCTGCCCCTGAACAAGGCAGTTAACCCACTGTTCCCCGGCCGTCATTGTAAATGAGAATGTGTTCTTAACTGACTTGCCAAGTTAAATAAAGATAAAATAAATAAAAAATAATAACTGTAATAATAACAATAAGAAGGGGATCAAGATAAAGGAGGGTTTAGGAGCGAGAGCCGTGTGCGTATTATGTCTGACAAACAGGTGCTATTAGATTACAATATCATTTTTGTCTTTAGAACGGCGTAAAGAACAATAAATAAATTAATACCAGACTGTTCTAACAAAAAAAACATTTAAAGAATTTATTGCAGCATAGCTAAGATTTAAAAACAGCTGAATCTGTGAAATTGCTTTATCCGACATTTTGCAGTTGCATGAGGCTTGGTGCTCACGGAATCAAAAACACTCAAACAGGCAACAGAAGCAAGATCGGTCTACTTTTCTGTAGCTATATATGGACGATTTAAAAAGCAAGGCACATTTAACAGTTAGGCTATTAATTATCGACCTAATTAAGTTGGGGTTTCCTCTCTCCTCAATTTTCTTAGACAATTATGCTTAAGGCAAGGTCTGTTTCATCGTCTCTGCTCCTTCTGCCTCCGCCACATTGTTCTCAATCCCAATTTCCTGGTTAATTTTCCTATTATGCACATAGCAACACAGGGAAAGGTGTCAATTCTATGGCGCACTGAAGATGATGTTTCAGAACTGCGGACAGCGACTGTATCCTACGCGGGAGAATGCACAGTTGTTATAAAATAGTATTTGAGTCATTATTCTTGCGTCCTTATTTTTTACATAATTTAAGCAATAAGGCTCGAGGGGGTGTGGTATATGGCCAATATACCACGGCTAAGGGCTGCAGCTCTCCAGGATCATGTTGCTACTGAGCTGGAACAAAAGCCTGCACTCATTGCAGGAGTTGGCAACCTCTGCTCTACTTGTATTAAACGTGTTAATCATATATTGGCCTGTTCTCATCAGGGAGTCCAGTGTACCGTATCTGTTTGCCATATTTTGACAAATTTGACTCTCTCTCTTTCTCTCTGACAACTCTCTGCTCTCTGTCAGAGGGAGAGTAGAGAGGCCAGGGGGAAGGATGGATGAGGCTTGGTGGAGAAGGTGAAGACTTTGGAGGAGGAGAGAAAAGGTTGACAAGTCTTAGTTAAGGGGCGGAAAGGGGGATTGAGGGTAGGTGGTGAGAGAGAGAGAGAGAGAGAGAGAGGGGGAATGGAGGGGAAAGTGAGAGGTGGAAACAACATGTACATGTCAAGAGTGAGGGTCAGGTTTGTGGTCCGAGGACTTTTAAAGCTACCACAGGGACCTAGCAGTCTCAGGTTTCAACCAACCCCAAGCCCTAGCCCAACAGCCAGCTCAAATGATGGAGAGAGAGAGAGAGAGCAACCCCAAGCCCTAGCCCAACAGCCAGCTCAAATGATGGAGAGAGAGAGAGAGCAACCCCAAGCCCTAGCCCAACAGCCAGCTCAAATGATGGAGAGAGAGAGAGAGCAAGCCCTAGCCCAACAGCCAGCTCAAATGATGGAGAGAGAGAGAGAGCAACCCCAAGCCCTAGCCCAACAGCCAGCTCAAATGATGGAGAGAGAGAGAGAGCAACCCCAAGCCCTAGCCCAACAGCCAGCTCAAATGATGGAGAGAGAGAGAGAGCAACCCCAAGCCCTAGCCCAACAGCCAGCTCAAATGATGGAGAGAGAGAGAGAGCAACCCCAAGCCCTAGCCCAACAGCCAGCTCAAATGATGGAGAGAGAGAGAGAGCAACCCCAAGCCCTAGCCCAACAGCCAGCTCAAATTATGGAGAGAGAGAGAGAGCAACCCCAAGCCCTAGCCCAACAGCCAGCTCAAATGATGGAGAGAGAGAGAGAGAGCAACCCCAAGCCCTAGCCCAACAGCCAGCTCAAATGATGGAGAGAGAGAGAGAGAGCAACCCCAAGCCCTAGCCCAACAGCCAGCTCAAATGATGGAGAGAGAGAGAGAGAGCAACCCCAAGCCCTAGCCCAACAGCCAGCTCAAATGATGGAGAGAGAGAGAGAGCAACCCCAAGCCCTAGCCCAACAGCCAGCTCAAATGATGGAGAGAGAGAGAGAGCAACCCCAAGCCCTAGCCCAACAGCCAGCTCAAATGATGGAGAGAGAGAGAGAGAGAGAGCAACCCCAAGCCCTAGCTTCGCAAATCACTCTGACAGTTTTCTGGCCCGCCTCAGCCCCGCAGCAGCTATCCGAGCTAGGGACTATACAGTATGGAAAAATCTAAGTGCCGTTACCTTGGCAACGGAAGGGAGAGGAAGGTTTTTTTTGTTGAAAAGGGAGCATCTTGTTTTCTTTAACCCACTGCAGCTGGAGGGAGATGGCTAGGAGGAACACATTATTATTATTATTATTATTATTATTATTATTAAATTGCTAGGCAGATGTTGCTATGGTTTCCAGCATTTGTACAGCCATTTATCAGGCAAGACTCTGTTTCTCTGTAATACTGTTCATCTCCCCGTCCTGTAAGTGGGGTGCTGTTTTGTTTGTTGCTGAATGCATCTACAATATCAGCATTGGGAGGTGTTTTTCACATCATTTTATTGCCAAAAATATCCTAGAGAAAACATGTTCTCTTTGTGCACAGAAGCATCTCTTTCATAGAAAAAATACGTCTAAGTCTTGAATTATATAATACAACAAAATCTGCAATATGCCTGTGAATCTACAATATGTAACTTAGAAATGTGAGTTATAGATCTTTCATTCCCGTTGAAAACAAGTCGAAGAAGCGGTAGATCAGTTCTATGTGCTCTATTTTTATGCTTCCTGTTCTGAAGTTTCATTTTTTTTTTGTCTTTTGCGTTCTGTTTTGTACAGCAGCTTTAAACAGCTGAAAATACAATATTTTTGGTTATGGAAAATTGACTTCACAGCGGTTTAGATACAATGATTCTCTACACTTATGACTGCCTGTTTCTGTCACATAAACTGAGAACTTTAACAACCAGGAATTAGCGGCTCAATTTCTGCATGGCACATCTTTAATTTTGACTAATAAATATTCCCCCAGAATCTCTTAGTGTCTGAGGTATTGACATGATTGGTTCACCTGTCCTATAATAAAGACCAGATGTCTCACCCTTGGTTCTGCGGCCCTTCAGTGTCTGCAGAATTTTGCTCCAGCCAAGAAATTGAGGGAGAGGAGAGAAACTAGTCAGTTAATTGAACCTGTTTCCAGGTTGCACTGAGCTAGTCCTGTAACACCTTTTAGTATGGCTGTTCCTGGTTGTGTTCTTAACAACTTATTCTCTCTACCAGGCGACTAAACAGCACACAAGGAGAGATCAGAGTGGGGCCTAGTCACCAAGTAAGTCTTCTTACCTGTATTATTCAAGTAGCTGTCCAGTGTTTACAGATTTCTGTCAAATATGACCTATCATTAATTACAATAGGAGTGAAATTCTAAACATTTACCAATATTATCCTATTAGAAGTGTTTAAACTGGAGGGATTTGTGACATTTTCTCAGACAAGCCACTCTGTTAGATGAAAAGGATTTGAAAGCTGGTATTTCACAGGCTAGACTTGTGGTATGATTGACACCTTCTTTCAATCCCTTTCTCCTCCCTCCCTCCCTCCTCCTCCTCCCTAATTAGGCCAAGCTTCCCGAGCTGCAGCCCTTCCCCTCTGAGGCCCCGGGGGGCCTGGGTCAGGCTGTGACAGAGAATGAGGAGCTGGTGTGGATGCCAGGGGTCAACGACTGTGACCTGCTCATGTACCTCAGGGCTGCAAGGTGAGACATGACCTCTGACCCTACTCTTTCTGGGAAGATAATCCAATACCTTCTCCCCACTGTCAACCTACCTCAGGCCTGAACCTGCTCCATGTCAGCAGGGAATGGTCCTGTACCCTCTCCCCACTGTCAACCTACCTCAGGGCAGCTAGGTGAGCTCAGGAGACATGACCCTGCTCCATGTCAGCAGGGAATGGTCCTGTACCCTCTCCCCACTGTCAAGCCCATTTTGGGGCGGCAGGTAGCCTAGTGGTTAGAGGCAGGTAGCCTAGTGGTTATAGACAGGTAGCCTAGTGGTTATAGACAGGTAGCCTAGTGGTTAGAGGCAGGTAGCCTATTGGTTAGAGCGTTGGGCCAGTAACCAAAAGGTTGCTGGATCGGAACCCCGAGCTGACAAGGTAAAAAAAAAAATTTTGTTCTGCCCCTGAACAAGGCATTTAACCCCGCTGTTCCCCGGTAGACCGTCATTGTAAATAATCATTTGTTTTTAACTGACTTGCCTAGTTAAATAAAGGTTAAAAACAATAAGCCGTACCATGCTGGTCTGGTCCCAGTAACCAAAGAGTGGAACAGGGCCAAGAGTCCCAGAGTGATGGATTTATTGGAAGTTGTTTGCTCTATAAAAAGATTAAATGATGATGACTTTTACAAAGAATAGCTTTATCTCAGTCTAAGCTGACTTGAGGTTGGACATGCAGTTGACTTTTCTTTCTCTCTGTGACTTTTTTTGTATTGTAGCTTGTTTTTGATGAATAGAAGTTAAAATATCCGTCCTCTGTGTTCTCCAGGAGCATGGCTGCCTTCGCTGGGATGTGTGACGGAGGTTCTACGGAAGACGGATGCCTAGCAGCCTCGCGAGACGACACCACACTCAACGCACTTAACACGGTAAGTGACAACACAACACAAGCCTGTATCAGTACACCACTGGCAAGAATTTAATCAAAAATACATTTGATAAAGATGCAGGTTACCTTCTCATGTTCACTAAAATGTAAGATTCTGTGGGAAAGTCTCATGTTCAGCAAAACTATACTGAACACAAATATAAACTCAACATGTAAAGTGTTGGTCCCATGTTTTCATGAGCTGAAATAAAAGATCACAGACATTTTCTATACGCACAAAAAGCTTATTTCTCTCAAATTTGTTTACATTCCTGTTAGTAAACATTTCTCCTTTCCCAAGATAATCCATCCACCTGACAGGTGTGGCATATCAAGAAGCTGATTTAAACAACATGATCATTACAAAGGTGCACCTTGTGCTGTGGGCAATCAAAGGTCACTTACAAATGTGCATTTTTGTCACACAATACCGTGCAACAAATTCCTCAGGTTTTGAGGGAGCTTGCAATTGGCATGCTGACTGCAACATCTTTTTAGAAAACGTTGCAGTATGTCCAACCTACCTAATATGGCAGAACTAGAAGTAAAGTGGCAGAACTAGAACTAAAATGGCAGAACTAGAACTAAAATGGCAGAACTAGAAGTAAAGTGGCAGAACTAGAAGTAATATGGCAGAACTAGAAGTAATATGGCAGAACTAGAAGTAAAATGGCAGAACTAGAAGTAATATGGCAGAACTAGAAGTAATATGGCAGAACTAGAAGTAAAATGGCAGAACTAGAAGTAATATGGCAGAACTAGAAGTAAAATGGCAGAACTAGAACTAAAATGCAGGAACTAAAATGGCAGAACTAAAATGGAAGAATGGCAGAACTAAAATGGCGGCAGAACTGGAACTAATATGGTAGAACTAGAGCTAATATGGCAGAACTAATAGGGCGGAACTAGAACCAATATGGCAGAACTAGAACGAATAGGGCAGAACTAGAACGAATAGGGCAGAACTAGAACGAATAGGGCAGAATTATTATGGCAGAACTAGAGCTTATATGGCGGCAGAACTCGAACTAATATGGCAGAACTGGGGCTAATATGGCGGTAGAAGTAGAACGAATAGGGCAGAAGTAGAACGAATAGGGCAGAAGTAGAACGAATAGAACGAATAGGGCAGAAGTAGAACGAATAGGGCAGAAGTAGAACGAATAGGGTAGAAGTAGAACGAATAGGGGAGAAGTAGAACGAATAGGGCAGAAGTAGAACGAATAGGGGAGAAGTAGAACGAGTAGGGCAGAAGTAGAACGAATAGGGCAGAAGTAGAACGAATAGGGCAGAAGTAGAACGAATAGGGGAGAAGTAGAACGAGTAGGGCAGAAGTAGAACGAATAGGGCAGAAGTAGAACGAATAGGGCAGAAGTAGGGCAGAAGTAGAACGAATAGGGGAGAAGTAGAACGAGTAGGGCAGAAGTAGAACGAATAGGGCAGAAGTAGGGCAGAAGTAGAACGAATAGGGCAGAAGTAGAACGAATAGGGCAGAAGTAGGGCAGAAGTAGAACGAATAGGGGAGAAGTAGGGACCCAGGTTTATAGCTCTTCCTCTGCTTCACCATGAAGAAGAAACCAGGTCTCTGACACTTCCAATGTATCATGCTTGATCAGCGCTTTAACCCTTGCTTTCAAAATGAATCTAGACCAGAGGAACCATGCAAAAAATAAACTGAAATCATCCTAAACAGTGTATTTATATTTAGACTCTATAAACCAGAGAATGAATGTAGCTAGCAGGTCGCTGTCTCTCCTCCCTAAACTCCATTTGCTTCCCCAATGTGGCATGGTGGTTTCTTCTTCTAGTGAATATCTCTGTGTTTGATGACTGTTTGAAGTAGAGCTTGATATCATCTTAGACGTTTAACGAATCAAGAAATTGGAATAAAAAATGCTACTTGTTTGTACGTGCAAATCTACACTGAGCAAAAAATATAAACGCAACATGCAACAATTTCAAAGATTTTACTGAGTTACAGTTCATATAAGGAAATTTGTCAGTTAAAATAAATAAATGAGACCCTAATCTATGGATTTCACATGACTGGGAATACAGATGTGTCTGTTGGTCACAGATACCTTTAATAAAAGGTAGGGGGCGTGGATCAGAAAACCAGTCAGTATCCGGTGTGACCACCATTTGCCTCATGCAGCGTGACACATCTCCTTCACATAGAGTTGATCAGGCTGTTGATTGTGGCCTGTGGAATGTTCTCCCACTCCTCTTCAATGGCTGTGGGACGTAGCTGGATATTGGCAGGAACTAGAACATGCTGTCGTATACGTCGATCCAGAGCATCCCAAACATGCTCAATGGGTGACATGTCTGGTGAGTATGCAGACCATGGAAGAACTGGGACATTTTCAGCTTCCAGGAATTGTGTACAGATCCTTGTGACATGGGGCCATGTATTATCATGTTGAAAAATGAGGTGATGGCGGCAGGTGAACGGCACGACAATGGGCCTCAGGATCTTGTCAGGATATCTTTGTGCATTCAAATTGCCATCGATAAAATGCAATTGTGTTCGTTGTCCGTAGTTTATGCCTGCCCATACCATAACCCCACTGCCATCATGGGGCACTCAACAAACCTCACGCCCACACGCCTGCCATCTGCCCGGTACAGTTGAAACCGGGATTCATCCTTGAAGACCACGTTTCTCCAGCGTGCCAGTGGCAATCGAAGGTGAGCATTTGCCCACTGAAGTCGGTTACGACGCTGAACTGCAGTCAGGTCAAGACCCTGATGAGAGCGACGAGCAACGCAGATGAGCTTCCCTGAGACTGCTTCTAACAGTTTGTGCAGAAATTCTTTGGTTGTGCAAACCAACAGTTTCATCAGCTGTCCGGGCGTCTAGTCTCAGACGGTCCCGCTAGTGAAGAAGCTGGATGTGGAGGTCCTGGGCTGGCGTGGTTACACGTGGTCTGCGGTTGAGGCTGGTTGACATTGGAGGCGGCTTATGGTAGACAAATCAACATTCAATTCTCTGGCAAAAGTTTCGGTGGACATTCCGGCAGTCAGCATACCAATTGCACGCTCGCTCAAAACGTGATATTTGTGCCATTGTGTTGTGACAAAACTGCGCATTTTAGTGGGTTTTTATTGTCCCTAGCACAAGGTGCACCTGCGTCATGATCATGCTGTTTAATCAGCTTCTTGATATGCCACACCTGTCAGGTGGATGGATTATCTTAGCAAAGGAGAAATGCTCACTCACAGGGATGTAAACAAATGTGTGAACATTTTAGAGAAACAGCTTTTTCTTATACAACATTTCTGTTATCTTTTATTTCAGCTCATGAAACATGGAACCAAAACTTTACAAGTTCCGTTTATATTTTTGTTTATTGTAATATGCCCCACTGTTGTTGTTTATAGATACGTCAATGCCTTATTTTCCTGCCTGTTACAATAAATGTTTACTATATAAAAAGTATACATCATTTTTCTTTTTGTTTTTATTCAAACACTGAATATTGACCTGAAGTGTTGGTCTGCTTTCCCCCTCTACCCAGCTTCACGAGAGCAGTTACGATGCAGGCAAGGCACTACAGCGCCTGGTCAAAAAGCCTGTTCCCAAACTCATAGAGAAGTGCTGGTCAGAAGACGAAGTGGTAAGACACTCTTTACTATATTATTTGACAACATTTCACCTTTTAACTTCCAGAGAGGACGTGTTTATATCAGAGCTGGGTTCAAATAGAATTTATTTTCTTTCAAGCTGCGCTTAAATGAGCTTGCCTGGCTCAATGTACACACAACAGTTGAATGGACCATATTGTTACAGTGGCTTTATTCTGGCTTACTGTTGTTGTCTTTAGATGGTGCTGTTGAGATGGATCGTCAGAGTAGGCTGTGTAGCTGCTAGTTGGGCCCTCATTGGATTTGGGTTCTATCCCTTCCATGTCCTGAGCAGCTGCATCCTGTTTATTGCCTGTGGAATAAATCTTCAGCGTGTGTGTGTGTGTGTGTGTGTGTGTGTGTGTGTGTGTGTGTGTGTGTGTGTGTGTGTGTGTGTGTGTGTGTGTGTGTGTGTGTGTGTGTGTGTGTGTGTGTGTGTGTGTGTGTGTGTGTGTGTGTGAGAGAGAGAAAGAGGGAAAAGATTGAGGGCCTGTATTGTTGGCCTCCATTTGAATTTAGATTCACATTTCAGGCAGCTGTGGCTAGGAGGGTATTAAAATATGTCAGGCAGCTGTGGCTAGAGGGGTATTAAAATATGTCAGGCAGCTGTGGCTAGGAGGGTATTAAAATATGTCAGGCAGCTGTGGCTAGAGGGGTATTAAAATATGTCAGGCAGCTGTGGCTAGAGGGGTATTAAAATATGTCAGGCAGCTGTGGCTAGAGGGGTATTAAAATATGTCAGGCAGCTGTGGCTAGGAGGGTATTAAAATATGTCAGGCAGCTGTGGCTAGAGGGGTATTAAAATATGTCAGGCAGCTGTGGCTAGAGGGGTATTAAAATATGTCAGGCAGCTGTGGCTAGAGGGGTATTAAAATATGTCAGGCAGCTGTGGCTAGAGGGTATTAAAATATGTCAGGCAGCTGTGGCTAGGAGGGTATTAAAATATGTCAGGCAGCTGTGGCTAGGAGGGTATTAAAATATGTCAGGCAGCTGTGGCTAGAGGGGTATTAAAATATGTCAGGCAGCTGTGGCTAGGAGGGTATTAAAATATGTCAGGCAGCTGTGGCTAGGAGGGTATTAAAATATGTCAGGCAGCTGTGGCTAGAGGGGTATTAAAATATGTCAGGCAGCTGTGGCTAGAGGGGTATTAAAATATGTCAGGCAGCTGTGGCTAGAGGGGTATTAAAATATGTCAGGCAGCTGTGGCTAGAGAGGTATTAAAATATGTCAGGCAGCTGTGGCTAGAGGGGTATTAAAATATGTCAGGCAGCTGTGGCTAGAGGGGTATTAAAATATGTCAGGCAGCTGTGGCTAGGAGGGTATTAAAATATGTCAGGCAGCTGTGGCTAGAGGGGTATTAAAATATGTCAGGCAGCTGTGGCTAGAGGGGTATTAAAATATGTCAGGCAGCTGTGGCTAGAGGGGTATTAAAATATGTCAGGCAGCTGTGGCTAGAGGGGTATTAAAATATGTCAGGCAGCTGTGGCTAGGAGGGGTATTAAAATATGTCAGGCAGCTGTGGCTAGAGGGGTATTAAAATATGTCAGGCAGCTGTGGCTAGGAGGGTATTAAAATATGTCAGGCAGCTGTGGCTAGAGGGGTATTAAAATATGTCAGGCAGCTGTGGCTAGGAGGGGTATTAAAATATGTCAGGCAGCTGTGGCTAGGAGGGTATTAAAATATGTCAGGCAGCTGTGGCTAGGAGGGTATTAAAATATGTCAGGCAGCTGTGGCTAGGAGGGTATTAAAATATGTCAGGCAGCTGTGGCTAGGAGGGTATTAAAATATGTCAGGCAGCGGTGGCTAGGGGGGTATTAAAATATGTCAGGCAGCTGTGGCTAGAGGGGTATTAAAATATGTCAGGCAGCTGTGGCTAGAGGGGTATTAAAATATGTCAGGCAGCTGTGGCTAGAGGGGTATTAAAATAAGTCAGGCAGCTGTGGCTAGAGGGGTATTAAAATATGTCAGGCAGCTGTGGCTAGAGGGGTATTAAAATATGTCAGGCAGCTGTGGCTAGGAGGGTATTAAAATATGTCAGGCAGCTGTGGCTAGAGAGGTATTCAAATATGTCAGGCAGCTGTGGCTAGAAGGGTATTAAAATATGTCAGGCAGCTGTGGCTAGAGGGGTATTAAAATATGTCAGGCAGCTGTGGCTAGGAGGGTATTAAAATATGTCAGGCAGCTGTGGCTAGAGGGGTATTAAAATATGTCAGGCAGCTGTGGCTAGAGGGGTATTAAAATATGTCAGGCAGCTGTGGCTAGAGGGGTATTCAAATATGTCAGGCAGCTGTGGCTAGAGGGGTATTAAAATATGTCAGGCAGCTGTGGCTAGAGGGGTATTAAAATATGTCAGGCAGCTGTGGCTAGAGGGTATTAAAATATGTCAGGCAGCTGTGGCTAGAGGGGTATTAAAATATGTCAGGCAGCTGTGGCTAGAGGGGTATTAAAATATGTCAGGCAGCTGTGGCTAGAGGGGTATTAAAATATGTCAGGCAGCTGTGGCTAGAGGGGTATTAAAATATGTCAGGCAGCTGTGGCTAGAGGGGTATTAAAATATGTCAGGCAGCTGTGGCTAGAGGGGTATTAAAATATGTCAGGCAGCTGTGGCTAGGCGGGTATTAAAATATGTCAGGCAGCTGTGGCTAGAGGGGTATTAAAATATGTCAGGCAGCTGTGGCTAGGAGGGTATTAAAATATGTCAGGCAGCTGTGGCTAGAGGGGTATTAAAATATGTCAGGCAGCTGTGGCTAGAGGGGTATTAAAATATGTCAGGCAGCTGTGGCTAGAGGGGTATTAAAATATGTCAGGCAGCTGTGGCTAGGAGGGGTATTAAAATATGTCAGGCAGCTGTGGCTAGAGGGGTATTAAAATATGTCAAGCAGCTGTGGCTAGGAGGGTATTAAAATATGTCAGGCAGCTGTGGCTAGGAGGGTATTAAAATATGTCAGGCAGCTGTGGCTAGAGGGGTATTAAAATATGTCAGGCAGCTGTGGCTAGAGGGGTATTAAAATATGTCAGGCAGCTGTGGCTAGAGGGGTATTAAAATATGTCAGGCAGCTGTGGCTAGAGGGGTATTAAAATATGTCAAGCAGCTGTGGCTAGAGGGGTATTAAAATATGTCAAGCAGCTGTGGCTAGAGGGGTATTAAAATATGTCAGGCAGCTGTGGCTAGAGGGGTATTAAAATATGTCAGGCAGCTGTGGCTAGGAGGGGTATTAAAATATGTCAGGCAGCTGTGGCTAGAGGGGTATTAAAATATGTCAGGCAGCTGTGGTTAGAGGGGTATTAAAATATGTCAAGCAGCTGTGGCTAGAAGGGCATTAAAATATGTCAGGCAGCTGTGGCTAGGAGGGGCTGGTATTAAAATATGTCAGGCAGCTGTGGCTAGAGGGGTATTAAAATATGTCAGGCAGCTGTGGCTAGGAGGGGTATTAAAATATGTCAGGCAGCTGTGGCTAGAAGGGTATTAAAATATGTCAGGCAGCTGTGGCTAGAGGGGTATTAAAATATGTCAAGCAGCTGTGGCTAGAAGGGTATTAAAATATGTCAGGCAGCTGTGGCTAGGAGGGGCTGGTATTAAAATATGTCAGGCAGCTGTGGCTAGAGGGGTATTAAAATATGTCAGGCTGTGGCTAGAGGGGTATTAAAATATGTCAGGCAGCTGTGGCTAGAAGGGTATTAAAATATGTCAGGCAGCTGTGGCTAGAGGGGTATTAAAATATGTCAAGCAGCTGTGGCTAGAAGGGTATTAAAATATGTCAGGCAGCTGTGGCTAGGAGGGTATTAAAATATGTCAGGCAGCTGTGGCTAGGAGGGGTATTAAAATATGTCAAGCAGCTGTGGCTAGAAGGGCATTAAAATATGTCAGGCAGCTGTGGCTAGAGGGGTATTAAAATATGTCAGGCAGCTGTGGCTAGAGGGGTATTAAAATATGTCAGGCAGCTGTGGCTAGGAGGGGCTGGTATTAAAATATGTCAGGCAGCTGTGGCTAGGAGGGGCTGGTATTAAAATATGTCAGGCAGCTGTGGCTAGGAGGGGTATTAAAATATGTCAGGCAGCTGTGGCTAGGAGGGTATTAAAATATGTCAGGCAGCTGTGGCTAGGAGGGGTATTAAAATATGTCAAGCAGCTGTGGCTAGAGGGGTATTAAAATATGTCAGGCAGCTGTGGCTAGGAGGGGTATTAAAATATGTCAAGCAGCTGTGGCTAGGAGGGGCTGGTATTAAAATATGTCAGGCAGCTGTGGCTAGAGGGGTATTAAAATATGTCAGGCAGCTGTGGCTAGGAGGGACTGATATTAAAATATGTCAGGCATTACACAATGTGGGTTGGGATGGTGACAAATCACAATCAGTGTTGTGGTCTTGATACCAATTTAGCTAGCTAGCAAACACTGTAATCTCATCATGAATGAAATCAAGCACATGGTCTGAATGATAGATCTGCACCAACTAACTAAGTCCACTAACATAATAGGTCCAGACAGTAACGGTGTTATTTTTGTATCAAGGATGAGTTCACTTTGGCACCAGTCCATTGTTCACGCATAAGTACCACAGACTGCTAGCTAACTAGTTAGGCTAACTACCTTGTTGGTTAGATAGCGCCTAACTACCTTGCTGGTTAGATAGCGCCTAACTACCTTGCTGGCTAGCTAGAGCCGAACTACGTTGCTGGCTAGCTACAGCCGAACTACGTTGCTGGCTAGCTACAGCCGAACTACGTTGCTGGCTAGCTAGAGCCGAACTACGTTGCTGGCTAGCTAGAGCCGAACTGCGTTGCTGGCTAGCTAGAGCCGAACTGCGTTGCTGGCTAGCTAGAGCCGAACTGCGTTGCTGGCTAGCTAGAGCCGAACTGCGTTGCTGGCTAGCTAGAGCCGAACTGCGTTGCTGGCTAGCTAGAGCCGAACTGCGTTGCTGGCTAGCTAGAGCCGAACTGCGTTGCTGGCTAGCTAGAGCCGAACTGCGTTGCTGGCTAGCTAGAGCCGAACTGCGTTGCTGGCTAGCTAGAGCCGAACTGTGTTGCTGGCTAGCTACAGCCGAACTGCGTTGCTGGCGAGCTACAGCCGAACTGCGTTGCTGGCTAGCTACAGCCGAACTACGTTGCTGGCTAGCTACAGCCGAACTACGTTGCTGGCTAGCAGAGCCGAACTACGTTGCTGGCTAGCTAGAGCCGAACTGCGTTGCTGGCTAGCAGAGCCGAACTACCTTGCTGGCTAGCCAGCCAGCTAACATTAACTAAGTAAGCATGTGTGCAGGACAGAGCTCTTTGCTAAGTGAAGTGTACTTTGATACATATGTTGGTATTGATACAGTGTTGGCCCAGATACAAGCGGTGGCCCAGAGACAAGCACTAGTATTGATGCATGCGATAGTATTGACATCCGATGGTCTTGATACTGTGTCTATAGTTTCATACACCTTCTGTTGTGAGATTACTTGGATTTAAAAAACTATTAGTGAAACAAAGAAGAAAAAAACCTGTAAGTTTGTTTCAGTGGGAAACTCTGAGGGCCCAGAATATTTGACACAATGTTGCAAGTTCGTACTAGCTTCAGGCCAGACCCAAGTTAACAGTTGATACAATGTTTCAGGTTCCTTGCAGACAGGCCATGTGAAGCCAATGTGATTTCTAGGATATTTATCAGGATATATTCTACCTGCAGGCTGCAATGTTCTTATTTGTTGGCTTTATGTAGGCTATTTTTACATAGTTGGCAATAGATGTTACATTTTAGGTTTGTATCATTTCCATTTGGATGTGGATAGAATTTAGATTAACCACATGCCAATGATTTTGCGATACGAAGATGTTATTATTAATTAATTTAAACTGTTACTCAAAAAATGTGCATATGAACCATAACTGGCACGCAGATCGGAAGAAATTGTAAGATAAATTAGCATTCCACATGAAAGGTAGCCGACTCCTCGTGTAGCCTATTACCGGCAACTTCAGGACAGTAACGGCAGAATCAGCCAAAGCCAGCAGGAGTGGGAGGAGGATGGTCAGGTTGTTGCTTTTTCTTCTTCTGGTTATCTTGATCTCTGGATCCCTCTTGAGTCATGTGTCTTATTTCATCAAACAGTGTGCTTAAAGCATCAGACAAGCTAAATGCGTATAGTTGATTTTATTAAAACACATATGGTGTATCTATATATGAAAAAATACACGTTTCAAATGTTTGACCAAGAACAAACCACTTTTGGACGACCAAGATTGGGACAGGGACAGCTCTAACATCCAGATGCACGTTGTCCAGCAGTCATGTGGGCTCAGCTCTGACGGAAGTGAATCACGCGGGCTCAGCTCTGACGGAAGTGAATCACGCGGGCTCAGCTCTGACGGAAGTGAATCACGCGGGCTCAGCTCTGACGGAAGTGAATCACGCGGGCTCAGCTCTGACGGAAGTGAATCACGCGGGCTCAGCTCTGACGGAAGTGAATCACGCGGGCTCAGCTCTGACGGAAGTGAATCACGCGGGCTCAGCTCTGACGGAAGTGAATCACGCGGGCTCAGATCTTATGATAGTGAATCACGCGGGCTCAGATCTTATGATAGTGAATCATGCGGGCTCAGATCTTATGATAGTGAATAATGCCGGCTCAGATCTTATGATAGTGAATCATGCGGGCTCAGCTCTGACGGAAGTGAATCACGCGGGCTCAGCTCTGACGGAAGTGAATCACGCGGGCTCAGCTCTGACGGAAGTGAATCACGCGGGCTCAGCTCTGACGGAAGTGAATCACGCGGGCTCAGCTCTGACGGAAGTGAATCACGCGGGCTCAGCTCTGACGGAAGTGAATCACGCGGGCTCAGCTCTGACGGAAGTGAATCACGCGGGCTCAGCTCTGACGGAAGTGAATCACGCGGGCTCAGCTCTGACGGAAGTGAATCACGCGGGCTCAGCTCTGACGGAAGTGAATCACGCGGGCTCAGCTCTGACGGAAGTGAATCACGCGGGCTCAGATCTGACGGAAGTGAATCGTTCGGGTTCAGCTCTGACGGAAGTGAATCGTTCGGGTTCAGCTCTGACGGAAGTGAATCATACGGGTTCAGCTCTAACGGAAGTGAATCGTTCGGGTTCAGCTCTGACGGAAGTGAATCGTTCGGGTTCAGCTCTGACGGAAGTGAATCATGCGGACTCAGCTCTGACGGAAGTGAATCGTTCGGGTTCAGCTCTGACGGAAGTGAATCATACGGGTTCAGCTCTAACGGAAGTGAATCGTTCAGGCTCAGCTCTGACGGAAGTGAATCGTTCAGGCTCAGCTCTGACGGAAGTGAATCATGTGTTGATTTGCTTTAATTGAACATAATGGTTCAGTCTGATCTGAATAAACCATAAAGCCAGTACACACACACACACAGACAGATGAAGGCCCACGGCAGCTAATCGTAACAGAGGAAGTCACTCGTCCTTCAGTAGGAATGGACCAGCTATGAATTCTCTATTATTTATGCATGATGGCTGCGTTGAGATAATCACAGAAATGAATGTGTGTGCGTGTAGGGGGTTCATGGGCAGTTCTCTCCCCACACGCCAGACCACTCCACAGGCCAATCACAGGCCACTTATCAGCAGGCACGCTCTGCAGATAGCAGCCACAGCCGCATATCATTTTCCCCGCTGCCTGAGGAGGTAGTCTGTGTAAGGTTGTAAGCCCTCCCCATTGTGTCCAAAGCTCAGCCAGTCACCTAGCCACCCATCATCAGTCAGCCAACCAGTCATTTATTCACCCATCATCACTCTCGCCCTCCCTTCCTTCCTCCTCCCTCCCCCTCCCCTTCCTTCCTTCCTTCCTTCCTTCCTTCCTTCCTTCCTTCCTTCCTTCCTTCCTTCCTTCCTTCCTTCCTTCCTTCCCCTCCCCTCCCTCCCCTCCCCTCCCCTCCCCTCCCCTCCCCTCCCCTCCCCTCCATCCCTCCCTCCCAGCCCTTGTAAAGTGATGTGATTTCCATTTGGTCCTTTGCAGCCCTACAAACAGCCTTGAGGGACAGGTGTAAATGTACCCCTGACCTTGATGCTCAGCCACACACGCCACACGCTCACACGCTCCCGCTCACTACGCTCCCCCCCCCACACACACACACACACACACACACACACACAGAGATACCCACACTGACACCGTCCCCATCTGCCCCGCTGCTCCCTCCTGAATAAATAATTCTGCTCCTTCTCCTCCTTCTCTCCTCCTCCTCTCCCCTCTCCTCCTTCTCCTCTCCCCTCTCCTCCTTCTCCTCTCCCCTCTCCTCCTCCTCCTTCTCCTCCCTTTCTCCTGCTCTCCCCTCTCCTCTTTCTCCTCCCCTTCTCCTCTCCCCTCTCCTCCTTCTCCTCCTCCTCTCCTCTCTCCTCCTTCTCCTCCCCTCCTCTCCTACTCCTCCTCCTTCTCCTCCCTTTCTCCTGCTCTCTTCTCTCCCCTCTCCTCCTCCTTCTCCTCCCCCTACTCCTTCTCCTCTCCTCCTCCTCTCCCCTCTCCTTCTTCTCCTCCCCTACTCCTCCTCTCCTCCTTCTCCTCCCCTCCTCCTTCTCCTCCCCTCCTCCTCCTCTCCCTTCTCCTCCCCTCCTCCTCCTCTCCAGTTCTCCCCTCCTCCTCCTCTCACCCCCCAGGACCAGCCTCATTTTTCCTTGCTTCCTACTTTTCTTCCTTTTGAGATGTGAATAAAAGTGACAGCGAGGGCTGTGGAGATTACAGAATCAGCCTGTCTGCAGGGTCACTGGTCACCTCCCTTCTCCCCCTCTCTATCTCTCCCCCCTCTCTTTCTCCCCCTCTCTTTCTCCTCCCTCTCTCTCGCCCCTCCTCTCTCTTACTCTCCACCTCTGTCTGTCTTCCCCCTCTCCTTCCCTGCTGCTGCTGCCACATAGAACACAAGTCTAGTCTCTGCCACCTCTCATTTCACTGCTTCTTGAAATAGTCACATACATTCTCCCTACAATCATCTGAAATAGTCACATACATTCTCCCTACAATAATCTGAAATAGTCACATACATTCTCCCTACAATAATCTGAAATAGTCACATACATTCTCCCTACAATAATCTGAAATAGTCACATACATTCTCCCTACAATAATCTGAAATAGTCACATACATTCTCCCTACAATAATCTGAAATGGTCACATACATCCTCCCTACAATAATCTGAAATAGTCACATACATTCTCCCTACAATAATCTGAAATAGTCACATACATTCTCCCTACAATAATCTGAAATAGTCACATACATTCTCCCTACAATAATCTGAAATAGTCACATACATTCTCCCTACAATAATCTGAAATAGTCACATACATTCTCCCTACAATAATCTGAAATAGTCACATACATTCTCCCTACAATAATCTGAAATAGTCACATACATTCTCCCTACAATAATCTGAAATAGTCACATACATTCTCCCTACAATAATCTGAAATAGTCACATACATTCTCCCTACAATAATCTGAAATAGTCACATACATTCTCCCTACAATAATCTGAAATAGTCACATACATTCTCCCTACAATAATCTGAAATAGTCACATACATTCTCCCTACAATAATCTGAAATAGTCACATACATTCTCCCTACAATAATCTGAAATAGTCACATACATTCTCCCTACAATAATCTGAAATAGTCACATACATTCTCCCCACAATAATCTGAAATAGTCACATACATTCTCCCTACAATAATCTGAAATAGTCACATACATTCTCCCCACAATAATCTGAAATAGTCACATACATTCTCCCCACAATAATCTGAAATAGTCACATACATTCTCCCTACAATAATCTGAAATAGTCACATACATTCTCCCTACAATAATCTGAAATAGTCACATACATTCTCCCTACAATAATCTGAAATAGTCACATACATTCTCCCTACAATAATCTGAAATGGTCACATACATTCTCCCCACAATAATCTGAAATGGTCACATACATTCTCCCCACAATAATCTGAAATGGTCACATACTTTCTCCCCACAATAATCTGAAATGGTCACATACAGTGCATTAGGAAAGTATTCAGACCCCTTGACTTTTCCCACATTTTGTTATGTTACAGCCTTATTCTAAAATGGATTAAATACAACAAAAAACTCCATAATGACATCACAATACCCCATAATGACATCACAATACCCCATAATGACATCACAATACCCCATAATGACACAGCGAAAAAAGGTTTTTAGAAATATCTTATTTACATAAGTATTCAGACCCTTTGCTATGAGACTTGAAATTGAGCTCAGGTGCATCCTGTTTCCATTGGTCATCCTTGAGATGTTTCTACAACTTGATTGGAGTCCACCTGTGATAAATTCAATTGATTGGACATGATTTGGAAAGGCACACACCTGTCTATATAAGGTCCCACAGTTGACAGTGCATGTCAGAGCAAAAACCAAGCCAAAGGAATTGTCCGTAGAGCTCCGAGACAGGAGTGTGTCGAGGCACAGATCTGGGGAACGTTACAAAAATGTTTTGTAGCATTGAAGGTCCCCAAGAACACTGTGGCCTCCATCATTCGTAAATGGAAGATGTTTGGAACCACCAAGACTCATCCTAGAGCTGGCCGCTCGACCAAACTGAGCAATCGGGGAGAAGGGCCTTGGTCAGGGAGGTGACCAAGAACCTGATGGTCACTCTGACAGAGCTTCAGAGTTCCTCTGTGGCAATGGAAGAAACTTCCAGAAGGACAACCATCTCTGCAGCACTTCACCAATTAGGCCTTTATGGTAGAATGGCCAGACGGAAGCCACTCCTCAGTAAAAGCCACATGGCAGCCCGCTTGGAGTTTGCCAAAGGCACCTAAAGGACTCTCAGACCATGAGAAACAAGATTCTCTGGTCTGATGAAACTAAGATTGAACTCTTTGGCCTGTATTCCAAGCGTCACGTCTGGAGGAAACCTGGCACCATCCCTACGGTGACAGCATGGTGGTGGCAGCATCATGCTGTGGGGATGTTTTTCAGTGGCAGGGACTGGGAGACTAGTCAGGATCGAGGGAAAGATGAACTGAGCAAAGTACAGAGAGATCCTGGATGAAAACCTGCTCCAGAGCGCTCAGGACCTCCAGACTGGGGGCGAAGGTTCACCTTCCAACAGGACAACAACCCTAAGCACACAGCCAAGACAACGCAGGAGTGGCTTTGGGACAAGTTTCTGAATGTCCTTGAGTGGCCCAGCCAGAGCCCAGACCTGAACCCGATAGATCATCTCTGGAGAGACCTGAAAATAGCTGTGCAGCGAAGCTCCCCATCCAACCTGACAGAGCTTGAGAGGATCTGCAGAGAAGAATGGGAGAAACTCCCCAAATACAGGTGTGCCAACCTTTGTATCGTCATACCCAAGAAGACTTGATGCTGTAATCGCTGACAAAGGTGCTTCAACAAAGTACTGAGTAGAGGGTCTGAATACTTATGTAAATGTGATATTTTTTTAATATGAGCAACAGAAATATTCTAAACCTGTTTTTGCATTTTCATTATGGGGTACTGTGTGTAGATTGAGGGGGGAAAACAATTGAATCAATTTTATAATAAGTCTGTAACGTAAGAAAGATTTTTAAGCCTTGAGACAATTGAAACAGTTATCTAACCTAGCCTCAGATAGCCCCCCCACCCCCCCCCCCCCCCCCCCCCCATTGCGGGCGGCAGGTAGCCTTGCGGTTAAGAGCATTGGACCAGTAACCGAAAGGTCGTTTGTTCGAATCCCAGAGCCGACTAGCTGACAAGGCCGATGTGCCCTTGAGCAAGGCACTTAACCCTCATTTCTCCTGTAAGTCTCTCCTACCCCCCCACATCCCCCACCACTCATCTGACCCCCCCCCCCACATCCCCAACCACTCATCTGACCCCCCCACATCCCCCACATCCCCAACCACTCATCTAACCCCCCCACATCCCCCACCACTCATCTGACCCCCCCACATCCCCAACCACTCATCTGACCCCCCCCACAACCCCAACCACTCATCTGACCCCCCCACATCCCCCACCACTCATCTGACCCCCCCCCCCACATCCTCCACCACTCATCTGACCCCCCCCACATCCCCAACCACTCATCTGACCCCCCCCACATCCTCCACCACTCATCTGACCCCCCCCCCACATCCCCAACCACTCATCTGACCCCCCCACATCCCCCACCACTCATCTGACCCCCCCACATCCTCCACCACTCATCTGACCCCCCCACCACTCATCTGATCCACCCCCCACAACCCCAACCACTCATCTGACCCCCCCCCCCCCACAACCCCAACCACTCATCTGACCCCCCACATCCCCCACCACTCATCTGAAGTTATTATTCAGCCAAACATTCAAACCTGAAATAAAGCTGCTAATGAAGTCTTTTGGCCAACAGGAGGAGCTCTATCTGTGTGTGATGTATGATCGCGGTGGGCAGTAGGGTCTATTCATCAACCATGCTAAGGCTCATCTCTCTGGCTCTGTCAAAGCCATGAGGGGAGGGGGTGTGAATAGGAGAGGAAAAAGGAGGTGAAGAGGAAAGAGGAGGTGAAGAGGGGGGAGAGGGGAAGAGGAGGTGAGGGAAGAGGGAGGAGAGGTGAAGAGGTGAGAAGGAAAGAGGAGGTGAGGAGGGAAGAGGAGGGACAGGGAGAAGAGGGAAGAGGAGGGGACAGGTGAGAAGAGGGAAGAGGAGGGGACAGGGAGAAGAGGGAAGAGGTGAGGAGGAGGGGGTGAAGGGGGAAGAGGAGGTGAAGTGGGAAGGGGAGGTGAAGTGGGGAGGGAAGAGGTGGAGAGGAGGGGAGGAGGTGAAGCGGAGGTGAAGAGGGGTGAGGAGGGTAAGGAGGGAAGAGGGAAGAGGTGAAGAGGGGAGGGAAGAGGTGGGGAGGGAAGAGGGGAGGAGAAGAGGGAAGGGGAGGTGAAGAGAGAGGAGGTGAAGAGGGAAGAGGTGAGGAGGAAAGAGGTGAAGTGGGAAGAGGGAGAAGAAGGGAAGAGGTGAAGAGGAGGGAGGAGAGGGGAAGGGGAGGTGGGGGGGGGGGGAGGTGAGGAGGGAAGAGGGAAGGGGAGGTGAGGAGGGAAGAGGGGGTGAAGACGGAAGAGGGGGCGAAGAGGGAAGAGGAGGCGAAGAGGGAAGAGGATGGGAAGAGGAGGTGAGGGGGGAAGAGGAGGTGAGGGGGGAAGAGGAGGTGAGGGGGGAAGAGGAGGCGAGGGGGAAGAGGTGAAGAGGAAAGAGGAAAGGAGAGGTGAGAAGGAAAGAGGAGGGAGAGAGGAGGTGAAGAGGGAAGAGGAGGTGAAGGGGTGAGGAGGGAAGAGGGAGAAGATGTGAAGAGGGGGAGGTGAAGATGTGGTGAAGAGGAAAGGAGAGGTGAAGTGGGGGAGGGGAAGAGGAGGTGAAGTGGGAAGGGGAGGTGCAGAGGGAAGATGAGGTAAAGAGGAGAGGTGCAGAGGGAAGAGGAGGTGCAGAGGGAAGAGGAGGTGCAGAGGGAAGAGGAGGTGCAGAGGGAAGAGGAGGTGGTGGGAAGGGGGAGAAGAGGTGCAGAGGGAGTAGAGGAGGTGCAGAGGGAGTAGAGGAGGTGCAGAGGGAGTAGAGGAGGTGCAGAGGAGAGGTAAAGAGGAGAGGTGAAGATGGAAGCCTGCTACTGGAACGGCCCCCCAGTGGTGGGATCACAGTCTAGCTACCCAACCACCCAGACACACACACAACTCTTGTTGGCCACCCACAGAGTTTTCATACGGTGCCTGCATGGCTTTTCTAACGTTATTCTATAACTGTTTACTCAGGAAGGGTGTGAATGTCCTGACTCCTTTTTGTTTCAGTAGAAAGTACTATGAGAGAAACATTTACGTACTAAACTAGTAGTTAGCGCAATACAAAAAAACATGTTGACATTTTGTAACAAGAAAATATACCCAGCTTTAATATGTTGAGTAACTTTGTTTGTTTGTTTGCAGCATAGCTGAACAGCGGTCGTTCGAGCGTGTTGTTCCACTAGCAGTACATTAAACATGTCACATGAATGATTCTAATTTCCACTCAAATGTGACGAACTGACTCGATTGTAAGCAAAGTTGAACTGAGGTTAGATGTTGTTGTGTCACAATGGAGAGGATGTAGGGTGTCTTGCATCTGTCACTGTGGTTTTCCCTCACACACACACACACACACACACACACACACACACACACACACACACACACACACACACACCATCTGTCTTAAAGCCTGTGGTGATTTCCCCTCCAATAAGTTTGATGCATAAAGCGGAGTGTAATGTTTCATAGGTTATTATTGTTCATGAACGTTTGATGTTGCTGATTACACTAGTAGTTCCCAGGTGGGTTTAGTGGATAGTGGAAGGGTTGTTTTTAAGCCCTGGATCAGGTGTTACTGCCTCCACATTGTGCATGGTGTCTCTGTGTGTAGTTTCAGTCAGCATGCAGCTAAACCCTTCTACTGTGTGTAGTCTCAGTCGGCATGCAGCTAAACCCTTCTACTGTGTGTAGTCTCAGTCGGCATGCAGCTAAACCCTTCTACTGTGTGTAGTCTCAGTCGGCATGCAGCTAAACCCTTCTACTGTGTGTAGTCTCAGTCGGCATGCAGCTAAACCCTTCTACTGTGTGTAGTCTCAGTCGGCATGCAGCTAAACCCTTCTACTGTGTGTAGTCTCAGTCGGCATGCAGCTAAACCCTTCTACTGTGTGTGGTCTCAGTCGGCATGCAGCTAAACCCTTCTACTGTGTGTAGTCTCAGTCGGCATGCAGCTAAACCCTTCTACTGTGTGTAGTCTCAGTCGGCATGCAGCTAAACCCTTCTACTGTGTGTAGTCTCAGTCGGCATGCAGCTAAACCCTTCTACTGTGTGTAGTCTCAGTCGGCATGCAGCTAAACCCTTCTACTGTGTGTAGTCTCAGTCGGCATGCAGCTAAACCCTTCTACTGTGTGTAGTCTCAGTCGGCATGCAGCTAAACCCTTCTACTGTGTGTAGTCTCAGTCGGCATGCAGCTAAACCCTTCTACTGTGTGTAGTCTCAGTCGGCATGCAGCTAAACCCTTCTACTGTGTGTAGTCTCAGTCGGCATGCAGCTAAACCCTTCTACTGTGTGTAGTCTCAGTCGGCATGCAGCTAAACCCTTCTACTGTGTGTAGTCTCAGTCGGCATGCAGCTAAACCCTTCTACTGTGTGTAGTCTCAGTCGGCATGCAGCTAAACCCTTCTACTGTGTGTAGTCTCAGTCGGCATGCAGCTAAACCCTTCTACTGTGTGTAGTCTCAGTCGGCATGCAGCTAAACCCTTCTACTGTGTGTAGTCTCAGTCGGCATGCAGCTAAACCCTTCTACTGTGTGTAGTCTCAGTCGGCATGCAGCTAAACCCTTCTACTGTGTGTAGTCTCAGTCGGCATGCAGCTAAACCCTTCTACTGTGTGTAGTCTCAGTCGGCATGCAGCTAAACCCTTCTACTGTGTGTAGTCTCAGTCGGCATGCAGCTAAACCCTTCTACTGTGTGTAGTCTCAGTCGGCATGCAGCTAAACCCTTCTACTGTGTGTAGTCTCAGTCGGCATGCAGCTAAACCCTTCTACTGTGTGTAGTCTCAGTCGGCATGCAGCTAAACCCTTCTACTGTGTGTAGTCTCAGTCGGCATGCAGCTAAACCCTTCTACTGTGTGTAGTCTCAGTCGGCATGCAGCTAAACCCTTCTACTGTGTGTAGTCTCAGTCGGCATGCAGCTAAACCCTTCTACTGTGTGTAGTCTCAGTCGGCATGCAGCTAAACCCTTCTACTTGGCCACGTGTTCTATTTGGTGGTAAAACAAAAAGAGAAGACGTTTAAGATGAATTATTAAAAGTCTGTGTTAGCGTACCGTAGCCTTATGGCCTGCTATCATAATGATAGCATCCCAAATGGCACCTTGTTCCCTATGAAGTGCACTACTGTTGACCAGAGCATTGTGGGCTCTAATCAAAGGTAGTGCACTATAAAAAAAAATTAAAAAGTGCCATTTTGGGACACATCTTACCCACGTTTTACAGCTTCTAACAATCAGCCCTGGAGCAGGAAGTACCAACACATTACAATAACATTTACAGCTTTTTGCTCTCCCTCACCACCTCTAACACCCTGTAGAGTGTACTGTTAGACACAGAGAGGAAACAAGTACTGTTAGACACAGAGAGGAAACAAGTACTGTTAGACACAGAGAGGAAACAAGTACTGTTAGACACAGAGAGGAAACAAGTACTGTTAGATACAGAGAGGAAACAAGTACTGTTAGACACAGAGAGGAAACAAGTACTGTTAGACACAGAGAGGAAACAAGTACTGTTAGATACAGAGAGGAAACAAGTACTGTTAGATACAGAGAGGAAACAAGTACTGTTAGACACAGAGAGGAAACAAGTACTGTTAGACACAGCAGAGAGGAAACAAGTACTGTTAGATACAACAGAGAGAAAACAAGTACTGTTAGATACAACAGAGAGAAAACAAGTACTGTTAGATACAACAGAGAGAAAACAAGTACTGTTAGATACAGAGAGGAAACAAGTACTGTTAGATACAACAGAGAGAAAACAAGTACTGTTAGACACAGAGAGGGAACAAGTACTGTTAGACACAGAGAGGAAACAAGTACTGTTAGACACAGAGAGGAAACAAGTACTGTTAGATACAGAGAGGAAACAAGTACTGTTAGACACAGAGAGAAAACAAGTACTGTTAGACACAGAGAGGAAACAAGTACTGTTAGACACAGAGAGGAAACAAGTACTGTTAGACACAGAGAGGAAACAAGTACTGTTAGACACAGAGAGGAAACAAGTACTGTTAGACACAGAGAGGAAACAAGTACTGTTAGACACAGAGAGGAAACAAGTACTGTTAGATACTGAGAGGAAACAAGTACTGTTAGATACAGAGAGAAACAAGTACTGTTAGATACAACAGAGAGAAAACAAGTACTGTTAGACACAGAGAGGAAACAAGTACTGTTAGATACAGCAGAGAGGAAACAAGTACTGTTAGATACAGCAGAGAGAAAACAAGTACTGTTAGATACAGCAGAGAGGAAACAAGTACTGTTAGATACAGCAGAGAGGAAACAAGTACTGTTAGATACAGCAGAGAGGAAACAAGTACTGTTAGACACAACAGAGCGAAAACAAGTACTGTTAGATACAGCAGAGAGGAAACAAGTACTGTTAGACACAGAGAGGAAACAAGTACTGTTAGACACAGAGAGGAAACAAGTACTGTTAGACACAGAGAGGAAACAAGAACTGTTAGACACAGAGAGGAAACAAGTACTGTTAGACACAGAGAGGAAACAAGTACTGTTAGACACAGAGAGGAAACAAGTACTGTTAGACACAGAGAGGAAACAAGTACTGTTAGACACAGAGAGGAAACAAGTACTGTTAGATACAACAGAGAGAAAACAAGTACTGTTAGATACAACAGAGAGAAAACAAGTACTGTTAGATACAGAGAGGAAACAAGTACTGTTAGATACAACAGAGAGAAAACAAGTACTGTTAGACACAGAGAGGAAACAAGTACTGTTAGACACAGAGAGGAAACAAGTACTGTTAGACACAGAGAGGAAACAAGTACTGTTAGATACAACAGAGAGAAAACAAGTACTGTTAGATACAACAGAGAGAAAACAAGTACTGTTAGATACAGAGAGGAAACAAGTACTGTTAGATACAACAGAGAGAAAACAAGTACTGTTAGACACAGAGAGGGAACAAGTACTGTTAGACACAGAGAGGAAACAAGTACTGTTAGACACAGAGAGGAAACAAGTACTGTTAGATACAGAGAGGAAACAAGTACTGTTAGACACAGAGAGAAAACAAGTACTGTTAGACACAGAGAGGAAACAAGTACTGTTAGACACAGAGAGGAAACAAGTACTGTTAGACACAGAGAGGAAACAAGTACTGTTAGACACAGAGAGGAAACAAGTACTGTTAGACACAGAGAGAAAGAAAACAAGTACTGTTAGATACAACAGAGAGGGAACAAGTACTGTTAGATACAGCAGAGAGGAAACAAGTACTGTTAGATACTGAGAGGAAACAAGTACTGTTAGATACTGAGAGGAAACAAGTACTGTTAGATACAACAGAGAGAAAACAAGTACTGTTAGACACAGAGAGGAAACAAGTACTGTTAGATACAGCAGAGAGGAAACAAGTACTGTTAGATACAGCAGAGAGAAACAAGTACTGTTAGATACAGCAGAGAGGAAACAAGTACTGTTAGATACAGCAGAGAGGAAACAAGTACTGTTAGATACAGCAGAGAGGAAACAAGTACTGTTAGATACAGCAGAGAGGAAACAAGTACTGTTAGACACAACAGAGCGAAACAAGTACTGTTAGATACAGCAGAGAGGAAACAAGTACTGTTAGACACAGAGAGGAAACAAGTACTGTTAGACACAGAGAGGAAACAAGTACTGTTAGACACAGAGAGGAAACAAGTACTGTTAGACACAGAGAGGAAACAAGTACTGTTAGACACAACAGAGAGAAAACAAGTACTGTTAGATACAGCAGAGAGGAAACAAGTACTGTTAGACACAGAGAGGAAACAAGTACTGTTAGATACAACAGAGAGAAAACAAGTACTGTTAGACACAGAGAGGAAACAAGTACTGTTAGACACAGAGAGGAAACAAGTACTGTTAGATACAGAGAGAAAGAAACAAGTACTGTTAGATACAGCAGAGAGAAAACAAGTACTCTTAGACACAGCAGAGAGGAAACAAGTACTGTTAGACACAGAGAGGAAACAAGTACTGTTAGACACAGAGAGGAAACAAGTACTGTTAGACACAGAGAGGAAACAAGTACTGTTAGATCACAGAGAGGAAACAAGTACTGTTAGATACAGAGAGGAAACAAGTACTGTTAGACACAGCAGAGAGAAAACAAGTACTGTTAGACACAGCAGAGAGGAAACAAGTACTGTTAGACACAGAGAGGAAACAAGTACTGTTAGACACAGAGAGGAAACAAGTACTGTTAGACACAGAGAGGAAACAAGTACTGTTAGACACAGAGAGGAAACAAGTACTGTTAGACACAGAGAGAAAGAAAACAAGTACTGTTAGATACAGCAGAGAGGAAACAAGTACTGTTAGACACAGAGAGGAAACAAGTACTGTTAGATACAACAGAGAGAAAACAAGTACTGTTAGACACAGAGAGGAAACAAGTACTGTTAGACACAGAGAGGAAACAAGTACTGTTAGACACAGAGAGGAAACAAGTACTGTTAGATACAGAGAGGAAACAAGTACTGTTAGACACAGAGAGGAAACAAGTACTGTTAGACACAGCAGAGAGAAAACAAGTACTGTTAGACACAGCAGAGAGGAAACAAGTACTGTTAGACACAGAGAGGAAACAAGTACTGTTAGATACAACAGAGAGAAAACAAGTACTGTTAGATACAACAGAGAGAAAACAAGTACTGTTAGACACAGAGAGAAAGAAAACAAGTACTGTTAGATACAGCAGAGAGAGAACAAGTACTGTTAGACACAGCAGAGAGGAAACAAGTACTGTTAGACACAGAGAGGAAACAAGTACTGTTAGACACAGAGAGGAAACAAGTACTGTTAGACACAGAGAGGAAACAAGTACTGTTAGATACAGAGAGAAACAAGTACTGTTAGACACAGAGAGGAAACAAGTACTATTAGACACAGAGAGAAAGAAAACAAGTACTGTTAGATACAGCAGAGAGGAAACAAGTACTGTTAGACACAGAGAGGAAACAAGTACTGTTAGACACAGAGAGAAAGAAAACAAGTACTGTTAGATACAACAGAGAGGGAACAAGTACTGTTAGATACAGCAGAGAGGAAACAAGTACTGTTAGATACAGAGAGGAAACAAGTACTGTTAGACACAGAGAGGAAACAAGTACTGTTAGACACAGAGAGGAAACAAGTACTGTTAGACACAGAGAGGAAACAAGTACTGTTAGACACAGCAGAGAGGAAACAAGTACTGTTAGATACAGAGAGGAAACAAGTACTGTTAGACACAGAGAGGAAACAAGTACTGTTAGACACAGAGAGGAAACAAGTACTGTTAGACACAGAGAGGAAACAAGTACTGTTAGATACAGAGAGGAAACAAGTACTGTTAGACACAGAGAGGAAACAAGTACTGTTAGATACAGAGAGGAAACAAGTACTGTTAGACACAGACAGGAAACAAGTACTGTTAGACACAGAGAGAAAACAAGTACTGTTAAACACAGAGAGGAAACAAGTACTGTTAGACACAGAGAGGAAACAAGTACTGTTAGACACAGAGAGGAAACAAGTACTGTTAGACACAGCAGAGAGGAAACAAGTACTGTTAGATACAGAGAGGAAACAAGTACTGTTAGACACAGAGAGAAAACAAGTACTGTTAGACACAGAGAGGAAACAAGTACTGTTAGACACAGCAGAGAGGAAACAAGTACTGTTAGACACAGCAGAGAGGAAACAAGTACTGTTAGACACAGCAGAGAGGAAACAAGTACTGTTAGACACAGCAGAGAGGAAACAAGTACTGTTAGACACAGAGAGGAAACAAGTACTGTTAGACACAGAGAGGAAACAAGTACTGTTAGACACAGAGAGGAAACAAGTACTGTTAGACACAGAGAGGAAACAAGTACTGTTAGACACAGAGAGGAAACAAGTACTGTTAGACACAACAGAGAGGAAACAAGTACTGTTAGACACAGAGAGGAAACAAGTACTGTTAGACACAACAGAGAGGAAACAAGTACTGTTAGACACAGAGAGGAAACAAGTACTGTTAGACACAACAGAGAGGAAACAAGTACTGTTAGACACAGAGAGGAAACAAGTACTGTTAGACACAACAGAGAGGAAACAAGTACTGTTAGACACAGAGAGGAAACAAGTACTGTTAGACACAGAGAGGAAACAAGTACTGTTAGACACAGAGAGAGAAACAAGTACTGTTAGACACAGAGAGGAAACAAGTACTGTTAGACACAGCAGAGAGGAAACAAGTACTGTTAGACACAGCAGAGAGGAAACAAGTACTGTTAGATACAGAGAGGAAACAAGTACTGTTAGACACAGAGAGGAAACAAGTACTGTTAGACACAGCAGAGAGGGAACAAGTACTGTTAGACACAGCAGAGAGGAAACAAGTACTGTTAGACACAGCAGAGAGGAAACAAGTACTGTTAGACACAGCAGAGAGGAAACAAGTACTGTTAGACACAGAGAGGAAACAAGTACTGTTAGACACAGAGAGGAAACAAGTACTGTTAGACACAGAGAGGGAACAAGTACTGTTAGACACAGAGAGGAAACAAGTACTGTTAGACACAACAGAGAGGAAACAAGTACTGTTAGACACAGAGAGGAAACAAGTACTGTTAGACACAACAGAGAGGAAACAAGTACTGTTAGACACAGAGAGGAAACAAGTACTGTTAGACACAGAGAGGAAACAAGTACTGTTAGACACAACAGAGAGGAAACAAGTACTGTTAGACACAGAGAGGAAACAAGTACTGTTAGACACAGAGAGGAAACAAGTACTGTTAGACACAGAGAGGAAACAAGTACTGTTAGACACAACAGAGAGGAAACAAGTACTGTTAGACACAGAGAGGAAACAAGTACTGTTAGACACAACAGAGAGGAAACAAGTACTGTTAGACACAGAGAGGAAACAAGTACTGTTAGACACAACAGAGAGGAAACAAGTACTGTTAGACACAGAGAGGAAACAAGTACTGTTAGACACAACAGAGAGGAAACAAGTACTGTTAGACACAGAGAGGAAACAAGTACTGTTAGACACAGCAGAGAGGAAACAAGTACTGTTAGATACAGAGAGGAAACAAGTACTGTTAGACACAGCAGAGAGGAAACAAGTACTGTTAGACACAACAGAGGGGAAAAGAGAGGGGGAAAGTGCCAGCCTCTCTGAAACACTCTGACAGAGAGACGTCTGTTGTTTCAGCACACATAGTGGCTGGTGATTTGGTAGCTAGCCTTCATCCACCCTCCTTCCCCATTCCTCTTTTCCTCCCTCCCTCTTCCTCTGCCCCTCCTCCCCCACTGTGTTGCCTAACAACAGTGGGCTGGAGCTATAGGAGCAGGGGGAGGGAGGGAGCACAGGCAGAGAGAGAGAAGAGGGGGGAGGGAGGGAGCACAGGCAGAGAGAGAGAAGAGGGGGGGAGGGAGGGAGGGAGCACAGGCAGAGAGAGAAGGGGGGGAGGGAGGGAGCACAGGCAGAGAGAGAGTATAGGGAGGGAGGGAGGGAGGGAGGGAGGGAGGGAGCACAGGCAGAGAGAGAGAAGAGGGGGGGAGGGAGCACAGGCAGAGAGAGAGGAGGGGGGAGGGAGCAGGCAGAGAAGAGGGAGGGAGCTGACAGAGAGGGAGAAGAGGGAGGGAGAAGAGAAGGAGAGAGAGTGAGGGAGCTGAGAGAGAAGAGGGGAGGGAGGGAGGGAGGGAGAGCGGGAGCAGAGGCAGAGCAGAGAGATTGGTAGACCAGATTGGTGTATGATTTATTAGCTGGTGCTGGAGAGGTAAGGAGAGAGGGAATGAAGGAGGGAGAGAGAAGAGATCCCTGGCAGCAGCTGAAATTGAGCCTTAAACTGGAGCCCATATGTAGAGGGAAAGGAGGGAGGGAGGGAGGGAGAAAGAGAGAAGGAAAGGAAGGAGTGGGGGAGGGAGGATGAGAGGATTGTGTGCAGTACGTACACAGTCGGGCCTCTGAACAGCCCAACCAACTGACCAAAAGTATTCAGACCCCTTGACTTTTTCCACGTTTTGTTACGTCACAGCCTTATTCTAAAAAAAAAAATGTTTTTGTTTTTTTTCTTCTTATCAATCTACACACAATACCCCATAATGACACAACAAAAACAGCTTTTTAGAAATTAAAAACGACCACATTTACATAAATATTCAGACCTTTTACTCAATACTTTGTTGAAGCACCTTTGGCAGCGACTACAGCCCGAGTCTTCTTGGGTATTTATTTTATTTATTTCACCTTTATTTAACCAGGTTGGCAAGTTGAGAACAAGTTCTCATTTACAATTGCGACCTGGCCAAGATAAAGCAAAGCAGTTCGACAACATACAACAACACAGAGTTACACATGGAGTAAAACAAACATAATAATACAGTAGAAATATGTCTATATAGAATGTGAGCAAATGAGGTGAGATAAGGGAGGTAAAGGCAAAAAAAGGTCATGGTGGCGAAGTACATACAATATAGCAAATAAAACACTGGAATGGTAGATTTGTAGTAGAAGAAAGTGCAAAGTAGAAATATAAATAATGGAGTGCAAAGGAGCTAAATAAATAAATACAGTAGGGGAAGAGGTAGTTGTTTGGGCTAAAGTATAGATGGGCTATGTACAGGTGCAGTGATCTGTGAGCTGCTCTGACAGCTGGTGCTTAAAGCTAGTGAGGGAGATAAGTGTTTCCAGTTTCAGAGATTTTTGTAGTTTGTACCATTCATTGGCAGCAGAGAACTGGAAGGAGAGACGGCCAAAGGAGGAATTGGCTTTGGGGGTGACCAGAGAGATATACCTGCTGGAGCCAGTACTACAGGTGGGTGCTGCTATGGTGACCAGTGAGCTGAGATAAGGGGGGACTTTACCTAGCAGGGACTTGTAGATGACCTGGAGCCAGTGGGTTTGGCGATGAGTATGAAGCGAAGGCCAGCCAATGAGAGCGTACAGGTCGCAGTGGTGGGTAGTATATGGGGCTTTGGTGACAAAACGGATGGCACTGTGATAGACTGCATCCAGTTTATTGAGTAGGTTATTGGAGGCTATTTTGTAAATGACATCGCCGAAGTCGAGGATCTGTAGGATGGTCAGTTTTACGAGGGCATGTTTGGCAGCATGAGTGAAGGATGCTTTGTTGCGATATAGGAAGCCAATTCTAGATTTAACTTTGGATTGGAGATGTTTGATGTGAGTCTGGAAGGAGAGTTTACAATCTAACCAGACTCTTAGGTATTTGTAGTTGTCCACATATTCTAGGTCAGAACCGTCCAGAGTAGTGATGCTGGACGGGTGAGCAGGTGCAGGCAGTGATCGGTTGAAGAGCATGCATTTAGTTTTACTTGCATTTAAGAGCAGTTGGAGGCCACGGAAGGAGAGTTGTATGGCATTGAAGCTCGTCTGGAGGGTTGTTAACACAGTGTCCAAAGAAGGGCCAGATGTATACAGAATGGTGTCGTCTGCGTAGAGGTGAATCAGAGAATCACCAGCAGCAAGAGCGACATCATTGATGTATACAGAGAAAAGAGTTGGCCCAAGAATTGAACCCTGTGGCACCCCCATAGAGACTGCCAGAGGCCCGGACAACAGGCCATCCGATTTGACACATTGAACTCTATCAGAGAAGTAGTTGGTGAACCAGGCGAGGCAATCATTTGAGAAACTAAGGCTATTGAGTCTGCCGATGAGGATGTGGTGATTGACAGAGTCGAAAGCCTTAGCCAGGTCAATGAATACGGCAGCACAGTATTGTTTCTTATCGATGGCGGTTACGATATCGTTTAGGACCTTGAGCGTGGCTGAGGTGCACCCATGACCAGCTCGCGTAGCGGAGAAGGTGCGGTGGGATTCAAAATGGTCGGTAATCTGTTTGTTGACTTGGCTTTCGAAGACCTTAGAAAGGCAGGGTAGGATAGATATAGGTCTGTCGCAGTTTGGGTCAAGAGTGTCCCCCCCTTTGAAGAGGGAGATGACCGCAGCTGCTTTCCAATCTTTGGGAATCTCAGATGACACGAAAGAGGTTGAACAGGCTAGTAATAGGTGTTGCAACAATTTCGGCAGATCATTTTAGAAAGAAAGGGTCCAGATTGTCTAGCCCGGCTGATTTGTAGGGGTCCAGATTTTGCAGATATTTCAGAACATCAGCTGACTGTATTTGGGAGAAGGAGAAATGGGGAAGGCTTGGGCGAGTAGCTGTGGGGGGTGCAGTGCTGTTGACCATGGTAGGGTGGCCAGGTGGAAAGCAAGGCCAGCCGTAGAAAAATGCTTATTGAAATTCTCAATTATAGTGGATTTATCGGTGGTGACAGAGTTTCCTATCCTCAGTGCAATGACGCTACAAGCTCTGGAGCAGGTTTTCATCAAGGATCTCTCTGTACTTTGCTCCGTTCATCTTTCCCTCGTTCCTGACTAGTCTCCCAGTCCCTTCCGCTGAAAAACGTCCCCACAGCAGGATTCTGCCATCACCATGTGTCACCATAGGGATGGTGCCAGGTTTCCTCCAGATGTGATGCTTGGCATTCAGCCCAAAGACTTCAATCTTGGTTTCATCAGACCAGAGAATCTTGTTTCTCATGGTCTGAGAGTCCTTTAGGTGTCTTTTGGCAAACTCCAAGCGGGCTGTCATGTGCCTTTTACTGAGGACTGGCTTCTGTCTGGCCACTCTACCATAAATGTCTGATTGGTGGTGCTGCAGAGATGGTTGTCCTTCTGGAAGTTTCTTCCATCTCCACAGAGGAACTCTGGAGCTCTGTCAGAGTGACCATTAGCTAGTTGGTCACCTCCCAGGTCAAGTCCCTTCTTTCCCCGATTGCTCAGTTCTGCCGGGAGGCCAGCTCTAGGAAGAGTCTTGGTGGTTCCAAACTTCTTCCATTTAAGAATGATGGAGGCCACTGTGTTCTTGGGGACCTTCAATGCTGCAGAAATATTTTGGTACCCTTCCCCAGATATGTGGCTCGACACACTCCTGTCTTGGAGCTCTACGGACAATTCCTTCGACCTCATGGCTTGGTTTTTGCTCTGACTTGCACTGTCAACTGTGGGACCATATATAGACAGGTGTGCACCTTTCCAAATCATGTCCAATCAATTGAATTTACCACAGGTGGACTCCAATCAAATTGTAGAAACATCTCAAGGATGATCAATGGAAACAGGATGTAGGGGTTAGGGATCAGAACAGAGACAGGAGGTGCGTGACAATTGTTAATTGTTGTTAGTCAGTAATAGAGTAGCTCTTTACTGATGCTGCTTCACTTAAGCATTGACCTCTTAAATGTTAATCGGACTTAAGTTATAATGTAATTGTTCTATCAAGGTAAGTCGCTTATATATCATCTTCTGTTGCACCAAATCGCTTCACCTCAGTGCTGTCCCCGCTTCCCTGCTTTAATTCAGTTTGACACAAATGACTGGGGTATCAGGTTACATATCCACAGCCATTGGAGGCTCGGGAGTCCCGCCATAATGCTCATTTGCTGATCAGACTGTCCGTTAATTTGTGGCGGGAACGGTACATTTCTGGCACACAGGCTGTATAACCCTGTTAAACTATAAAGCTGAGTCTACTGCAGCGATAGGAAGTAGTCGTTCTACGAAATACACACATTGATTTATATCGAATTGAATAAAAAAAAAACGACCACAATTTGAAGATGTGAAACAAAAACATACAAGTCATAGTTAAAAAATAAATACAAAAACAAGCAAATATTTTGAGCTTTCTAACAGAAGAATGCATTACATCAAATCAAATTGTATTTGTCACATGCGCCAAATACAACGTGTCGACCTTAAAGGGAAATGCTTACTTACAAGCCCTTAACCAACAATGCAGTTTTAAGAAAAATACCAAAAAATATAAATAAATAAAAGTAACAAGTATTAAATAGCAGCCGTAAAATAACAATAGCGAGGCTAGGGGGTATACAGGGGGTACCGGAACAGAGTCAGTGTTTGACGGGGTAATTGAGGTAATATGTACATGTAGGTAGCAGAGTGACTATGCATATATAATAACAGAGACTTGCAGCAGCGTTGAGGGGAGGGGGCAATGCAAATAGTCTGGGTAGCCATTTGATTAGATGTTCAGGAGTCTTATGGCTTGGGGGTAAAAGCTGTTTAGAAGCCTCTTGGACCTAGACTTGGTGCTCTGGTACCACTTGCCGTGCGGTAGCAGAGAGAACAGTCTATGACTAGGGTGGCTGGAGTCTTTGACAATTTTTAGGACCTTCCTCTGACACCGCCTGGTATAGAGGTCCTGGATGGCAGGAAGCTTGGCCTCAGGGATGTACTGGGCCGTGCGCACTACCCTCTGGAGTGCCTTGCGGTCAGAGGCCGAGCAGTTGCCATACCAGGCGGTGATGCAACCCGTCAGGATGCTCTCGATGGTGCTGCTGTAGAACCTTTTGAGGATCTGAGGACCTATGCCAAATCTTTTCAGTCTCCTGAGGGGGAATAGTTTTTGTTGTGCCCTCTTCACGACTGTCTTGGTATATTTGGACCATGATAGTTTGTTGGTGATGTGGACGTGAAGGAACTTGAACCTCTCAACTACTAGGTACTGTTCATCACCCTCTATGTTTTATACAGTCATCCACTTTTAAATACATCATGCTGAATGAATATCGCACACACACTAACTGTACTGTAGTCGTACTGTAGAGCCTCCTTCCCTTCTTTCTCAGGACCGTTAGTAGGCTTTATATACAGTATTATAATAATATCCCAATTACTTTGAGCTTGACTTCATAGTGAAATCTAAGTCCTGATAGTCAATTCAACTGAAAAAGTCAAAAGGTTAAGTGACTCACCATGCATTGATTGTAGAGGTCGACCAATTAATCGGAATGGCCGATTAATTAGGGCAGATTTTCAAGTTTTCATAACAATCGGTAATCGGTATTTTTGGACACCGATTTTATATTTTTTTATTATTTAACAAAAATACAAAAATGTACACCTTCATTTAAGTAGGCAATTCAGTTAAGAACACATTCTTATTTTCAATGACGGCCTAGGAGCAGTGGGTTAACTGCCTTGTTCAGGGGCAGAACGACAGATTTTTACCTTGTCAGCTCGGGGATTCAATCTTGCAACCTTACGGTTAACTAGTCCAACGCTCTAACCACCTGCTTTACATTGCACTCCACGAGGAGCCTGCCTGTTACGCGAATGCAGTAAGAAGCCAAGGTAAGTTGCTAGCTAGCATTAAACGTATCTTATAAAAAACAATCATAATCACTAGTTAACTACACATGGTTGATGATATTACTAGTTTATCTAGCCTGTCCTGCGTTGCATAAAATCGATGCGGTGCGCATTCGCGAAAAAGGACTGTCATTGCGCCAACGTGTACCTAACCATAAACATCAATGTCTTTCTTAAAATCAATACACAAGTATATACTTTTAAACCTGCATATTTAGTTAATATTGCCTGCTAACATGAATTTCTTTTAACTAGGGAAAATGTGTCACTTCTCTTGCAAACAGAGTCGGGGTATATGCAGCAGTTTGGGCCGCCTGGCTCGTTGCGAACTGTGAAGACTATTTCTTCCTAACAAAGACAGCCAACTTCGCCAAACGGGGGATGATTTAACAAAAGTGCATTTGCGAGAAAAGCACAATCGTTGCACGACTGTACCTAACCATAAACATCAATGCCTTTCTTAAAATCAATACACAGAAGTATATATTTTTAAACCTGCATATTTAGCTAAAATAAATCCAGGTTAGCAGGCAATATTAACCAGGTGAAATTGTGTCACTTCTCTTGCGTTCATTGCACGCAGAGTCAGGGTATATGCAACAGTTTGGGCCACCTGGCTCGTTGCGAACTAATTTGCCAGAATTGTACATAATTATGACATAACATTGAAGGTTGTGCAATGTAATAGGAATATTTAGACTTATGGATGCCACCCGTTAGATAAAATACAGAATGGTTCCGTATTTCACTGAAAGAATAAACATTTTGTTTTCGAGATGATAGTTTCCTGATTCGACCATATTAATGACCTAAGGTTCGTATTTCTGTGTGTTATTATGTTATAATTAAGTCTATGATTTGATAGAGCAGTCTGACTGAGCGGTGGTAGGCACCAGCAGGCTCGTAAGCATTCATTCAAACAGCACTTTCGTGCATTTTGCCAGCAGCTCTTCGCAATGCTTAAAGCATTGCGCTGTTTATGACTTCAAGCCTATCAACTCCCAAGATTAGGCTGGTGTAACCGATGTGAAATGGCTAGCTAGTTAGCAGGTTGCGCGCTAATAGCGTTTCAAACGTCACTCGCTCTGAGACTTGGAGTAGTTGTTCCCCTTGCTCTGCATGGGTAACGCTGCTTCGAGGGTGGCTGTTGTCGATGTGTTCCTGGTTCCACCCCAGGTAGGAGCGAGGAGAGGGACGAAAGCTATACTGTTACACTGGCAATACTAAAGTGCCTATAAGAACATCCAATAGTCAAAGGTATATGAAATACAAATCGTATAGAGAGAAATAGTCCTATAATTCCTATAATAACTACAACCTAAAACTTCTTACCTGGGACTATTGAAGACTCATGTTAAAAGGAACCACCAGCTTTCATATGTTCTCATGTTCTGAGCAAGGAACTTAAACGTTAGCTTTCTTACATGGCACATATTGCACTTTTACTTTCTTCTCCAACACTTTGTTTTTGCATTATTTAAACCAAATTGAACATGTTTCATTATTTATTTGAGGCTAAATTGATTTTATTGATGTATTATATTAAGTTAAAATAAGTGTTCATTCAGTATTGTTCTAATTGTCATTATTACAAATAAAAAATGTTTTAAATCGGCCGATTAATCGGTAGCTACTTTTTTGGTCCTCCAATAATTGGTATCGCCGTTGAAAAATCATAATCGGTCGACCTCTAATTGATTGTATGTAGAGAGGAGTGTGGAAGGGAGATAGCCATGTAGGCTAATTCATTAATCTATCTAGCAACATGATCATATTCAGAGTTAGCAATCTAGCTAACTGTTTTTGAGTTCCCACTTTGTCAGGTGGTGAATAAAGCTGTCCAAAAAGAAATCCGATCATTCATAGGCCACCATTTTAGTTGTCTTACTTGACACTGTTGATAGTCTACATTAAGAAAGCTCCAAAAAGACAACTTGCATTCATCTTGGCTAGCGCACTGTAGACGTATTGATATCTCTTTTTAAACTTTTCTTTTTAGATGTAAAATCATTTTTTTAAATGACAAGCCTACTTATAAAAATAATAATTCAATGCAATTTTAAAGAATAGATTAATGTCTTACATTGCTAAAATATATCATACAGCTATTTATTACATAATTAATTAATAACCAAATGTAGCCTATTACCAGCTGAGTATAGAAAGAAAACATGTATTTATAAACAGTAAGAAAAACAAGTTAAAGTTAAACCCAGAGTAAATCTATCCAGATATATGTAAGAGCATGCTAATATAAAGGATGACTGGTCATTATTAGCCTGGTTCTATATGGAAGACCTCTACATTATGTGACTGGTCATTATTAGCCTGGTTCTGTATGGAAGACCTCTACATTATGTGACTGGTCATTATTAGCCTGGTTCTGTATGGAAGACCTCTACATTATGTGACTGGTCATTATTAGCCTGGTTCTATATGGAAGACCTCTACATTATGTGACTGGTCATTATTAGCCTGGTTCTATATGGAAGACCTCTACATTATGTGACTGGTCATTATTAGCCTGGTTCTATATGGAAGACCTCTACATTATGTGACTGGTCATTATTAGCCTGGTTCTGTATGGAAGACCTCTACATTATGTGACTGGTCGTTTATTAGCCTGGTTCTATATGGAAGACCTCTACATTATGTGACTGGTCGTTTATTAGCCTGGTTCTATATGGAAGACCTCTACATTATGTGACTGGTCATTATTAGCCTGGTTCTATATGGAAGACCTCTACATTATGTGACTGGTCATTATTAGCCTGGTTCTATATGGAAGACCTCTACATTATGTGACTGGTCGTTTATTAGCCTGGTTCTATATGGAAGACCTCTACATTATGTGACTGGTCATTATTAGCCTGGTTCTATATGGAAGACCTCTACATTATGTGACTGGTCATTATTAGCCTGGTTCTGTATGGAAGACCTCTACATTATGTGACTGGTCATTATTAGCCTGGTTCTATATGGAAGACCTCTACATTATGTGACTGGTCATTATTAGCCTGGTTCTATATGGAAGACCTCTACATTATGTGACTGGTCATTATTAGCCTGGTTCTGTATGGAAGACCTCTACATTATGTGACTGGTCATTATTAGCCTGGTTCTATATGGAAGACCTCTACATTATGTGACTGGTCATTATTAGCCTGGTTCTATATGGAAGACCTCTACATTATGTGACTGGTCATTATTAGCCTGGTTCTGTATGGAAGACCTCTACATTATGTGACTGGTCATTATTAGCCTGGTTCTGTATGGAAGACCTCTACATTATGTGACTGGTCATTATTAGCCTGGTTCTGTATGGAAGACCTCTACATTATGTGACTGGTCATTATTAGCCTGGTTCTATATGGAAGACCTCTACATTATGTGACTGGTCATTATTAGCCTGGTTCTATATGGAAGACCTCTACATTATGTGACTGGTCGTTTATTAGCCTGGTTCTATATGGAAGACCTCTACATTATGTGACTGGTCGTTTATTAGCCTGGTTCTATATGGAAGACCTCTACATTATGTGACTGGTCATTATTAGCCTGGTTCTATATGGAAGACCTCTACATTATGTGACTGGTCGTTTATTAGCCTGGTTCTATATGGAAGACCTCTACATTATGTGACTGGTCGTTTATTAGCCTGGTTCTATATGGAAGACCTCTACATTATGTGACTGGTCATTATTAGCCTGGTTCTATATGGAAGACCTCTACATTATGTGACTGGTCATTATTAGCCTGGTTCTATATGGAAGACCTCTACATTATGTGACTGGTCATTATTAGCCTGGTTCTGTATGGAAGACCTCTACATTATGTGACTGGTCATTATTAGCCTGGTTCTGTATGGAAGACCTCTACATTATGTGACTGGTCATTATTAGCCTGGTTCTATATGGAAGACCTCTACATTATGTGACTGGTCATTATTAGCCTGGTTCTATATGGAAGACCTCTACATTATGTGACTGGTCATTATTAGCCTGGTTCTGTATGGAAGACCTCTACATTATGTGACTGGTCGTTTATTAGCCTGGTTCTATATGGAAGACCTCTACATTATGTGACTGGTCGTTTATTAGCCTGGTTCTATATGGAAGACCTCTACATTATGTGACTGGTCGTTTATTAGCCTGGTTCTATATGGAAGACCTCTACATTATGTGACTGGTCATTATTAGCCTGGTTCTATATGGAAGACCTCTACATTATGTGACTGGTCATTATTAGCCTGGTTCTATATGGAAGACCTCTACATTATGTGACTGGTCGTTTATTAGCCTGGTTCTATATGGAAGACCTCTACATTATGTGACTGGTCGTTTATTAGCCTGGTTCTATATGGAAGACCTCTACATTATGTGACTGGTCATTATTAGCCTGGTTCTATATGGAAGACCTCTACATTATGTGACTGGTCATTATTAGCCTGGTTCTATATGGAAGACCTCTACATTATGTGACTGGTCATTATTAGCCTGGTTCTGTATGGAAGACCTCTACATTATGTGACTGGTCATTATTAGCCTGGTTCTGTATGGAAGACCTCTACATTATGTGACTGGTCATTATTAGCCTGGTTCTGTATGGAAGACCTCTACATTATGTGACTGGTCATTATTAGCCTGGTTCTATATGGAAGACCTCTACATTATGTGACTGGTCGTTATTAGCCTGGTTCTATATGGAAGACCTCTACATTATGTGACAGGTCGTTATTAGCCTGGTTCTGTATGGAAGACCTCTACATTATGTGACTGGTCATTATTAGCCTGGTTCTATATGGAAGACCTCTACATTATGTGACTGGTCATTATTAGCCTGGTTCTATATGGAAGACCTCTACATTATGTGACTGGTCATTATTAGCCTGGTTCTGTATGGAAGACCTCTACATTATGTGACTGGTCGTTTATTAGCCTGGTTCTATATGGAAGACCTCTACATTATGTGACTGGTCGTTTATTAGCCTGGTTCTATATGGAAGACCTCTACATTATGTGACTGGTCATTATTAGCCTGGTTCTGGTGTGACCAAATCATGTGCTGGTGCCATCAACTGGAAAAGTTATCTACAGCCCAGAACTTGACATTTAATTTACTACATTTGGAACTTGTATTATGGTGTTTTGGTCTGATAGCATGTCCCCTACAGTAGCGTTTCCCAACCTTTTCTGTTCCCTGTATCACCACATCACTGTCTAAAGCTCTTGAGGACAACCATTTATGGACTCGTGTAATTTTAACATAAAATATCTTGGTGATCAAATCTAGTCAATTTTAGCAGTTGACTGGAATAAATGAAAAACCTAGTATTATAAAAAGTAATATGAAATTGCTTATAATACCATTAATACTCCCAGCTGTTGTTTTTTTCGGGAAGAACAAATATAAAGTTTTTATATAAAAATAACATAATCAAATGCAGTAGCCCTGCAGACCACAGGTTGTTACCACTGATCTCCAGTTTATTACAGTTTCAGGTTATTACACAGTGTCCAACACAGCGTTCAGCTGTCCTCATTTGCTTTCAGATAAGGCCTCTGGTACAGGAGGTAACTACTTGAGTCGGGGAATCGCTTTAGAAGCGATATGCTACATTTAGATTTCTGTTTCTATATGTTCATGAAGGGACTTGTTTGATGTGTTGTCGCTGTGAACAACTGCAGAATTATAAGTAAGGTCTATGTAGTTAATCACTGCAGCTTCTGCAGAAATGTAAATTATAGGTTGTTGTCTTTTACTTATTGCAATAAACGTATTCTTTTTCTGTAATAATGGCCACAGATTGAACCGTTTTTATATTTTGTAACTGCTGACTTCCTGTGTTGGGGGGGGAAATAACCTGTTAGCTACGTCTGTGAAATTGTCCTCCTTTCCCTGACCAGAGCAGAGCCAGAGCGTGTAAACAATCTGTGGTTACATAACGCTGGTTACAGTGTACATGAAAACGGCCTGGTTTTCAAACACATACAGGATTCACAGGAAGTCCATGTCTGCTTTTACCTCTCACTTGTCTCCTTTTACTGTTGCCAACACCTTGCTTTACACACATTGTTCCTGCCTTCCTCCCTCTTGCTCACTCTCTCCTCCCTCCCTGCCTTGTGTGTGTGTGTGTGTGTGTGTGTGTGTGTGTGTGTGTGTGTGTGTGTGTGTGTGTGTGTGTGTGTGTGTGTGTGTGTTCACTCCAAGCCCCTGAGATGCTGTAGCTTCCTCTTAATGGCAGGCAGAAGGCAGTGGCTTTGAGGGTTGTAATAAAAACAGGGAAGGTTATGATTTGGAGCGGGTCAGTGTAGATACATGTACTGTGAAGGCTAGAGAACCCATAAAGCCAGTTTTAGCAGTCCTCACATCACAACCGGCTAGAGGGAGCTGAGTAGATGCTGCCAGAGTAGAAACCCGGGTCGTGCCAGAGTAGAAACCGATCCAGGTGGCTGCAGACCAGAGGCTCTCTAGGGCTCCACTCCACTGGACTCCTGCGCCGCTCCAGGTTTTCCAGGCGGCTGCAGACCAGAGGCTCTCTAGGGCTACACTCCACTGGACTCCACTCCACTGGACTCCTGCGCCGCTCCAGGTTTTCCAGGCAGCTGCAGACCAGAGGCTCTCTAGGGCTCCACTCCACTGGACTCATACGCCGCTTCAGGTTTTCCAGGCGGCTGCCGACCAGAGGCTCTCTAGCAGAAAGATCACATGTAAAGCTGTCCCCTTTGTAGTGGGAGAGCACAGAGTGACAAGCTATTTCTTGCTTATAAAAAAAGCCCATTTGTTCCTTCAGAGACCTTGTGGATTTGCCCCCCTGATTTTTCCTGTATTACCTGTGGCTTGCCGTAGAGATTTGTGGAGTGTTCTCCCCGGGACTTTAACGCGTTTTTCTCTGGAGTTACTTGGTTGGAGAGAGATGTTGGCTGAGATTATTATCTGAAGAAAGGTACGGGAGTGGGGAGCAGGGCTTGCCTGCCTCTGAAAGCTGAAAGTAAATGTGTTGGTAGTCTGCTTCGCTGGCCGTGAATGTTTTCAGCCTCCCTCCCTCTGCTTTTTATGGCTCGCATCTCTTAAAGGAGAAGAAATACTGAAATACATTTAGGTTTGGCTGTTTAACCTATTTAATGTTCTATTCCTTTTCTCTTTTTTTGACTGGTTTTGTTGTTGTGAGATGCTGAGGTTCCATGTTTCTCATTTTTAGTATTTATGTAAAAATCTAAAATGGTGGTTGTTGTGAAGTGGAGAAATTTGTCATGGGCTCTGTCATTTTCCTCCGTCCTGTCACTGTGGATTTGTCATTTTTTAAATTATTTTTTTCCATGTTCTTTATTTGCTCCGACGTGCAAGTGCATTATTATATAAGCGTTGTATTTTTTCAGAGAAATATGGTCTGTGTATTTAGGAATGAATCGGTGGCGGTAAACACAGTGTTAGGAAATGCTTTGCTGTTATACAGAAGTTATTGAAGTTTTTTTGGCTTTGAACTTTTGCTCTGTAAGACTCAGATATTATTCTCCCTGAATCTGACATTTCCTGTGTGATTTATGTAACAATAGATTTCCCTAGCTGCTCTTTTCAACCCACATGAAACAGCATAAGTATAATCTCAGTTTCTGTGTCTGCTTGAGTTAGTAATTTCCTCTGTATTGTGTCCTGACACAGCTGTGCTCTGTAGCTTTGCTCTGTAGAAGCGCAGCGCTCAAACAGAGGCTACAGAGGTTTTTACAGATTACCATCAAACTCTCAAATCAACCACAGAACTAACAAAAGAAAAACAATGTTTTGTCCTGGAACCAGTGTAACGTAGTGTGTGGCTAGTTGCATTTTCTCTGCCTGTACAGTTATCATTGTTGCTGATTCTGATCCGTAAGGATGGAAGCTGATGGTTTGTCTTGCTCGCTTCTTTTCTTTCTTGTTTCAGAAGCGCTTCATTAAAGGGCTCAGACAGTACGGCAAGAACTTCTTCAAGATTCGGAAAGATCTGCTACCCAACAAGGAAACGGTAAATCAGTTAGTTTTTTTTCCCTCTGGGGTTATATTTTAGACCGTGGCTCTGTTGAATCAATGTGTGTTTGTGTGCTACTGTACAAAGTTTCATTAGGATTCAGATTTAGAACGTTTGTTTTTGGTTGTAGCAGTAAAATAATAATTATCAAACATGAATTCAAAACATGGCTCAGATTAAATGTTGCAGTTTTACCCCCCCCCCCCCCCCCCCCCAAAAAAAAAGTTGGAGTTATTATGGCATGACTTTAAGTCATCATCACATTAACAGTAAAATGACAGGAAGTATTATTTTGGGCTTGCGTGTGTTATATTTGCCCCGAAGGTTTATTGATAAACAATAAGTGCATCCCCCCATCCACCATCCATCCATCCAGTCTGTTGCAATACTGTCAGATCTGCCTTGGGGCTCTCTCAAAACACCATACATGAGAGGAAATAGAGATAAATATATAGATTTATTTAGTATTATTTATTTTTTATTTATTTGACTATTATTTTAACAAGTTCTCTTTTGCAAGGGAGCCCTGCATGTACACAATTTACTAAATATAATACAATATAATGCAAATATAAAATGACAAACTCAAGAAAAATAATCCCATTCATCAGCAGAGGTCCTCAAACAGCATGTAGAATCACTAAGAGGTACCAGTTCTTCCAATTGTCAGGAACTCGGTCCATAATTATGAGATACCGTCCAACATTTGTCTTTATTGATAACCAATGTCACCATAGAAATGAATCAGCACAGTTTATCTTCAGAGCTGATAAAGGTGTAGTGAAAATGTTAATATGGGATACAGGTGTTTTCCACTACAGATTTTGTGATTAGTAGTTACTGGTGCCAAGTCTCTAGGCAGTTATGTTATGTCAAACAAAGTAGCAGATCATTTTGCACAGCGTCGGGAACCTTGCTAACTAGCTCACAGCGTGGGGAACCTTGCTAACTAGCTCACAGCGTGGGGAACCTTGCTAACTAGCTCACAGCGTGGGGAACCTTGCTAACTAGCTCACAGCGTGGGGAACCTTGCTAACTAGCTCACAGCGTGGGGAACCTTGCTAACTAGCTCACAGCGTGGGGAACCTTGCTAACTAGCTCACAGCGTGGGGAACCTTGCTAACTAGCTCACAGCGTGGGGAACCTTGCAAACTAGCTCACAGCGTGGGGAACCTTGCTAACTAGCTCACAACGTGGGGAACCTTGCTAACTAGCTCACAACGTGGGGAACCTTGCAAACTAGCTCACAGCGTGGGGAACCTTGCTAACTAGCTCACAGCGTGGGGAACCTTGCTAACTAGCTCACAGCGTGGGGAACCTTGCTAACTAGCTCACAACGTGGGGAACCTTGCTAACTAGCTCACAGCGTGGAGAACCTTGCAAACTAGCTCACAACGTGGGGAACCTTGCAAACTAGCTCACAGCGTGGAGAACCTTGCAAACTAGCTCACAACGTGGGGAACCTTGCAAACTAGCTCACAACGTGGGGAACCTTGCTAACTAGCTCACAGCGTGGGGAATCGGCTACCTTGCTAACCAGCTCACAGCGTGGGGAATCGGCTACCTTGCTAACCAGCTCACAGCGTGGGGAATCGGCTACCTTGCTGACCAGCACACAGCGTGGGGAATCGTCTACCTTGCTACCCGCTCACAGCGTGGGGAATCGGCTACCTTGCTGACCAGCTCACAGCGTGGGGAATCGGCTACCTTGCTGACCAGCTCACAGCGTGGGGAATCGGCTACCTTGCTAACCAGCACACAGCGTGGGGAATCGGCTACCTTGCTGACCAGCACACAGCGTGGGGAATCGGCTACCTTGCTGACCAGCTCACAGCGTGGGGAATCGGCTACCTTGCTAACCAGCACACAGCGTGGGGAATCGGCTACCTTGCTAACTAGCTCACAGCGTGGGGAACCTTGCTAACCAGCTCACAGCGTGGGGAACCTTGCTAACCAGCTCACAGCGTGGGGAATCGGCTACCTTGCTAACCAGGTCACAGCGTGGGGAGTCGGCTACCTTGCTAACCAGCTCACAGCGTGGGGAATCGGCTACCTTGCTAACCAGCTCACAGCGTGGGGAATCGGCTACCTTGCTAACCAGCACACAGCGTGGGGAATCGTCTACCTTGCTAACCAGGTCACACACACACAAACAAGCTCTACATTGCTTTGTCTATATTCCTTAGCCAGGGGTAAGTCGCTCTCTGAGTTCCTCTTTCTTCAACAGAACTGTGTGTGTGTGTTAATTATCAGTGAAAAACTATGACACGTGGGTAAGATCCGGAGAGTCCCAACAACCCTCTTGTGTTTACCTAGGAGCCATATTGACTCTAATCAGGCAGGGAGGGCAGAAACGTGACTACTGGCATATGGACTCTAGCTATGCTCCACCCACACAATTAGCTCTCAGGTCATTACTGGAAAAGAGAATGTGTTCTCAATGTCTGTCTGTAGGTAGGTAGACAGGTTGCCTAGCGGTTAGAGCGTTGGGCCAGTAACCGAAAGTTTAAAAAAAGTAAAAAAATCTGTCTGTGCCTTTGAGCAAGGCACTTAACCCTCATTTGTTCCAGGGTCGCCGTACTACTATTGCTGACCCTGTAAAACAACACATTTCATTGCACCTATCCGGCTTATGTGATAATAAAACAAATACTTTAAAAAAAATCTATTTTTATAAACTGTAAAAAAAAAAATATGAATCACAAAAGGAGGCGTACGTTTAGATCGAGCAGTCACCTGTAGTACCTTCAGAAAGTATTCAAATCCCTTGACCTTTTCCACATTTTGTTGTGTTATAGGCAGTATTTATAATGGATTAGATTTATATTTTGTGTCACTGGCCTACACAATGTCAAGGTGGAATTATTGTTTATCTACATTTTTACAAATTAATAAAAAGCTAAAATGTCTTGAATGAATGAGTATTCAACTCTTTTGTTAGATTTGAGTAAAGATTTCCTTCACAAATCACATAAGTTACATGGACTCTGTGTGCAATAATAGTGTTTAACATGATTTTTAAATAACTACCTCATATCTGTACCCCACACATACAATTATCTTTTAGGTCCCTCAGTCGAGCAGTACTGGGCACCTATTGGTAGATGGCAAAAAATAAATAAGCAGACATTGAATATCCCCTTTGAGCATGGTGAAGTTATTTATTACACTTTGGATGGTGTATCAAATACACCCAGTCGCTACAAAGATACAGGCGTCCTTCCTAACTCAGTTGCCGGAGAGGAAGGAAACCACTCAGGGATTTCACCATGAGGCCAATGGTGACTTCAAAACAGTTACAGAGTTTAATGGCTATGATAGGAGAAAACTGAGGATGGATCAGAAACATTCTTGTTACACCACAATACTAACCTAATTGACAGAGTGAAAAGAAGGAAGCCTGTACAGAATAAAAAATATTTAAAAAAATGCATCCTGTTTGCAACAAGGCACTAAAGTAATACTGCAAAAAATGTGGCAAAGCAATTACATTTTTGTTCTGAATACAAAAAAAGTTATGTTTGGGGCAAATCCAATTCAGCATATTTTCAAGCAATAGTGTTGGCTGCATCACATTATGGGTATGCTTGTAGTTGATAAGGACTGGGGAGTTTTTCAGGATAAAAAATTAACTTAATTTTCTATTTAACTAGACAAGTCAGTTATGAACAAATTCTTATTTACAATGACGGCCTAACCCGGATGACGCTGGGCCAATTGTGTGCCCTATGGGACTCCCAATCATGGCTGGTTGTGATACAGCCTGGAATCGAACCAGGGTCTGTAGTGACGCCTCTAGCACTGAGATGCAGTGCCTTAGACCGCTGCGCCACTCGGTAGCCCCCTAAATGGAATGGAACTAAGCACAAGGAAAACCTGTTTAGTCTGCTTTCCAACACACACTGTGAGATGAATTCACCTTTCAGCAGGACAACAACCCAACACATCACTCCAAATCTACACTGGAGTTGGTTACCAAAAAGACTGTGAATGTTCCTGAGTAGCCAAGTAAGTTTTTACTTAAATCTACTTGAAAATCTATGGCAAGACCTGAAAATGGTTGTCTAGCAATGAACAACCAATTTGACAGAGCTTGGTGAATTTTTAAGGGGTAAATGTTGCACAATCCAGGTGTGGAACGTTCTTAGAGACTTACCCAGAAAGACTCACAGCTGTAATACTTCTACAGAGTATTGACTCAGAGGTGTGAATGAATACTAATATAACATTTTATAATATCAGTAAGTTTGCAAACATTTCTGAAAACATGTTTTCACTTTGTCATTATGGGCTATTGTGTGAAGATGGGTGAGGGGGGGGGAAACAATATTTCATCCATTTTTTGAATTCAGCCTGTAACAACAACAAAATATGGATTAAATCAAGGGGTGTGAGTACTTTCTGGAGGCCCTGTATGTGGTGAAATAAATCTCATAGAATTGTAAACTCTAGATCTCTCTGCTTCTACAATCATCATGTAGTCGTGTTTTAACCTAAATAATATCTCAATCTAGCAAGATATATCTATATATATTTTTTTACCAGGGAAGTCACCTTGAGCTTGACGTCTCCTTTCCCCCCCCCCCCCCCCCCCCCCAAGTGAGCCATGGATAGTCCTCGTAAGATAATACATGTTATAATAATACATGAATGTATATTTCTGATTTGGTTTTAAAGGAAACCGTGTTGTGGCTTCATGGCTGTACACTGACTGTCCTGTAGCTATTGGCTGTTCTGTTCAGTAATGCATCCATGTGTTTTGTGTTGGCTCAGTCAGCAGTGTAGACCCTCTGCATGTACTAGTTTCTGTACACGCCATCATTATTCTTATGGAAGACTGCGAGGGCAAGATAGTGTTGACATCATCACTAAGGCTTGAGCCACTGTTTTCCTATTTCTGTTGTCAGTCTTCTTTTGAGTTTTTCTACATGAAATAAGTACCTTTACAAAATCCTGATTTTTATAAATGTAATAGTATATTCTGGAAGTGTCGACCTTTATTTATTTAACATTTTTATTTAACCTTTAACTAGGCAAGTCAGTTAAGAACAAATTCTTATTTACAATGACGGCCACCCCCCGGCCAAACCCAGACGACGCTGTGCCAATTGTGTACTGCCTTATGGGACTCCCAATCACAGCCGGTTGTGATACAGCCTGGATTGGAACCAGGCTGTCTGTAGTGACTCCTCTAGCACTGAGATGCAGTGCCTTAGACCGCTGCGCCACTCGAGAGCTACTTTAAGTTCAGGGCCAATTTTCTGAGCACTCATTAATGGCACTATGAATATTTACCATCCGTAAAACAAATGTGTTGTCTTTTAAATAAGAAATGAAGTCATTAACACCGTTGCTTAGAGATATATTACCTGACAAGTGATTGGCTCTTAATGTAAAGGGACCGTATATCAATGCTATTAATACCTGGTGGGGTAGTGTGCTGCTTGGCGTGGTAATACCTCTCTTTCCATCACGCACCCTACACACCTCCGTCTAGTTTCTAGCCCTGCTGCCACCACAGAGCAGAGAAACCGTCATCTCCCCTCTGTAAATGGACAATAAACTGCCTTTTAAGCATAAGAAAAGCAATAAAAAGGGGAGGAGGAGAGGGGGATGGAAGTCACCAGAGGAGGGGGAGAGAAGGGGGTTAGCTCAATATAGACACTGAGAAGACCAGGGTTTGTCACAGACACACTGAAAAAGCCTCCTCTTTGGTTATGATTGACATGGCTTTTGTGCTTAAAGCTCATCTCTAGACACACGCCGTTGTGGTCCTTGAGCTAGTAGCATTGCTAGTCAACACCTTATTTTCCCTAACAGAAATATGTTTACCTCCCTCTCGCTCTCTCCCACACTCTATCTATGGAGCATAACAATCTTCAAGCACTAGCTTTAGTTTGAAGTATTTTCCCTCTCCCTCTCCACACTCTGACATGTAATATTTGAGTAATTCCACTGGCATGCCTAGCCATCCAGGAAGGAACAAGCACCTCACATTACATGTGGTTGGTTGTTCCAATAACATGATGTCCTGCCCCAGGGCCTGGGTCTGGGCCTGGGATACGACCACACCACTGTACTGGGCTACTAGCCAGAACCACCAGGCAGACACATCTAGAGGGCTACGGTGTTCCTGCCTCTCTTCCTCCAGCCTTCTCTTGCTTCCCCTAGCTACAGTAGCTGGACCGCTTTTAAAGAGAACGACAGGGATTCTCCCTGGTTCTCCCTCACTGTTCCTCCCTCACTGTTCCTCTCTCACTGTTCCTCCCTCACTGTTCCTCCCTCACTGTTCCTCTCTCACTGTTCCTCTCTCACTGTTCCTCTCTCACTGTTCCTCTCTCACTGTTCCTCCCTCACTGTTCCTCTGTTCCTCTCTCACTGTTCCTCCCTCACTGTTCCTCCCTCACTGTTCCTCCCTCACTGTTCCTCCCTCACTGTTCCTCTCTCACTGTTCCTCTGTTCCTCCCTCACTGTTCCTCTCTCACTGTTCCTCCCTCACTGTTCCTCCCTCACTGTTCCTCTCTCACTGTTCCTCTCTCACTGTTCCTCTCTCACTGTTCCTCCCTCACTGTTCCTCCCTCACTGTTCCTCCCTCACTGTTCCTCTCTCACTGTTCCTCTGTTCCTCTCTCACTGTTCCTCCCTCACTGTTCCTCCCTCACTGTTCCTCTGTTCCTCTCTCACTGTTCCTCCCTCACTGTTCCTCTGTTCCTCTCTCACTGTTCCTCCCTCACTGTTCCTCCCTCACTGTTCCTCCCTCACTGTTCCTCCCTCACTGTTCCTCTCTCACTGTTCCTCCCTCACTGTTCCTCTGTTCCTCCCTCACTGTTCCTCCCTCACTGTTCCTCCCTCACTGTTCCTCTGTTCCTCTCTCACTGTTCCTCCCTCACTGTTCCTCCCTCACTGTTCCTCCCTCACTGTTCCTCCCTCACTGTTCCTCCCTCACTGTTCCTCCCGCTAGCTAACTTGTATGAGTTTGGCTGCTTCTAAAGAGTGCTATGTTGTTCCCACCTGCCTCTCTCCCTCACTACCTCCCTCACTACCTCCCTCCCTCTCCCTCACTCCCTCCCTCCCACCTGCCCCTCTCTCCCTCACTACCTCCCTCCCACCTGCCCCTCTCTCCCTCACTACCTCCCTCCCACCTGCCTCTCTCTCCCTCACTACCTCCCTCCCACCTGCCCCTCTCTCCCTCACTACCTCCCTCCCACCTGCCCCTCTCTCCCTCACTCCCTCCCTCCCACCTGCCCCTCTCTCCCTCACTACCTCCCTCCCACCTGCCCCTCTCTCCCTCACTACCTCCCTCCCACCTGCCCCTCTCTCCCTCACTCCCTCCCTCCCACCTGCCTCTCTCTCTCACTCCCTCCCTCCCACCTGCCTCTCTCTCTCACCGCCTCTCTCCCTCACTACCTCCCTCCCACCTGCCTCTCTCTCTCACTACCTCCCTCCCACCTGCCTCTCTCTCTCACCGCCTCCCTCCCTCTCTCTCCCTCACTACCTCCCTCCCACCTGCCTCTCTCTCCCTCACTACCTCCCTCCCACCTGCCTCTCTCTCTCACTACCTCCCTCCCACCTGCCTCTCTCTCACCGCCTCCCTCCCTCTCTCTCCCTCACTACCTCCCTCCCACCTGCCTCTCTCTCACTACCTCCCTCCCACCTGCCCCTCTCTCCCTCACTACCTCCCTCCCACCTGCCTCTCTCTCTCACTACCTCCCTCCCACCTGCCCCTCTCTCCCTCACTGCCTCCCTCCCTCTCTCTCCCTCACTACCTCCCTCCCACCTGCCTCTCTCTCTCACTACCTCCCTCCCACCTGCCTCTCTCTCTCACCGCCTCCCTCCCTCTCTCTCCCTCACTGCCTCCCTCCCACCTGCCTCTCTCTCACTACCTCCCTCCCACCTGCCCCTCTCTCCCTCACTACCTCCCTCCCACCTGCCTCTCTCTCTCACTACCTCCCTCCCACCTGCCCCTCTCTCCCTCACTGCCTCCCTCCCTCTCTCTCCCTCACTACCTCCCTCCCACCTGCCTCTCTCTCTCACTACCTCCCTCCCACCTGCCCCTCTCTCTCTCACCGCCTCCCTCCCTCTCTCTCCCTCACTACCTCCCTCCCACCTGCCTCTCTCTCTCACTACCTCCCTCCCACCTGCCCCTCTCTCCCTCACTACCTCCCTCCCATCTGCCTCTCTCTCTCACTACCTCCCTCCCACCTGCCCCTCTCTCCCTCACTGCCTCCCTCCCTCTCTCTCCCTCACTACCTCCCTCCCACCTGCCTCTCTCTCTCACTACCTCCCTCCCACCTGCCCCTCTCTCTCTCACCGCCTCCCTCCCTCTCTCTCCCTCACTACCTCCCTCCCACCTGCCTCTCTCTCTCACTACCTCCCTCCCACCTGCCCCTCTCTCCCTCACTACCTCCCTCCCACTCTCTCTCTCACTACCTCCCTCCCACCTGCCCCTCTCTCCCTCACTACCTCCCTCCCTTTCTCTTTCACTACCTACCAACCTCTCACTCACTAAATCCCTCCCTCTCTCTCACTAAATACTTCCCTCTCTCTCACTGCCTCCCTCCCTCTCTCTCCCTCACTCCCACCCTCCCTTTCTCTTTCACTACCTACCTCCCTCTCTCTCACTGCCTCCCTCCCTCTCTCTCCCTCACTACCTCCCTCCCGCCCCTCTCTCTCTCACTGCCCCTCTCCCTCACTACCTCCCTCCCTTTCTCTCTCACTGCCTCCCTCCCTCTCTCTCCCTCTGAGCGGAGTTGAGAGGGAAGTGTGTGTGTCATCCCCTCTCTGTCAGTTGTTCTGACCCTCTACAGGGCTAGCTTTGCTGCCATCATTTCCTCCACTTTGGAGAGCGGGAGGGAGGGAGGGTGGGAGGGCTTCATGGAGAGGGAGGGAGGAGACTGAGGGCGTCATGGAGAGAGAGGGAGGAGACTGAGGGCGTCATGGAGAGAGAGAGGGAGGAGACTGAGGGCGTCATGGAGAGAGAGGGAGGAGACTGAGGGCGTCATGGAGAGAGAGAGGGAGGAGACTGAGGGCGTCATGGAGAGAGAGAGGGAGGAGACTGAGGGCGTCATGGAGAGAGAGAGGGAGGAGACTGAGGGCGTCATGGAGAGAGAGAGGGAGGAGACTGAGGGCGTCATGGAGAGAGAGAGGGAGGAGACTGAGGGCGTCATGGAGAGAGAGAGGGAGGACACTGAGGGCGTCATGGAGAGAGAGAGGGAGGAGACTGAGGGCGTCATGGAGAGAGAGAGGGAGGAGACTGAGGGCGTCATGGAGAGGGAGGGAGGACACTGAGGGCGTCATGGAGAGAGAGAGGGAGGAGACTGAGGGCGTCATGGAGAGAGAGAGGGAGGAGACTGAGGGCGTCATGGAGAGGGAGGGAGGACACTGAGGGCGTCATGGAGAGAGAGAGGGAGGAGACTGAGGGCGTCATGGAGAGAGAGAGGGAGGAGACTGAGGGCGTCATGGAGAGAGAGAGGGAGGAGACTGAGGGCGTCATGGAGAGAGAGAGGGAGGAGACTGAGGGCGTCATGGAGAGAGAGGGAGGAGACTGAGGGCGTCATGGAGAGAGGGAGGAGACTGAGGGCGTCATGGAGAGAGAGAGGGAGGAGACTGAGGGCGTCATGGAGAGAGAGAAGGAGGAGACTGAGGGCGTCATGGAGAGAGAGAGGGAGGAGACTGAGGGCGTCATGGAGAGGGAGGGAGGACACTGAGGGCGTCATGGAGAGAGAGAGGGAGGAGACTGAGGGCGTCATGGAGAGAGAGAGGGAGGAGACTGAGGGCGTCATGGAGAGAGAGAGGGAGGAGACTGAGGGCGTCATGGAGAGAGAGAGGGAGGAGACTGAGGGCGTCATGGAGAGAGAGAGGGAGGAGACTGAGGGCGTCATGGAGAGAGAGGGAGGAGACTGAGGGCGTCATGGAGAGAGGGAGGAGACTGAGGGCGTCATGGAGAGAGAGAGGGAGGAGACTGAGGGCGTCATGGAGAGGGAGGGAGGACACTGAGGGCGTCATGGAGAGAGAGAGGGAGGAGACTGAGGGCGTCATGGAGAGAGAGAGGGAGGAGACTGAGGGCGTCATGGAGAGAGAGAGGGAGGAGACTGAGGGCGTCATGGAGAGAGAGAGGGAGGAGACTGAGGGCGTCATGGAGAGAGAGAGGGAGGAGACTGAGGGCGTCATGGAGAGAGAGAGGGAGGAGACTGAGGGCGTCATGGAGAGAGAGAGAGAGGAGACTGAGGGCGTCATGGAGAGAGAGAGGGAGGAGACTGAGGGCGTCATGGAGAGAGAGGGAGGAGACTGAGGGCGTCATGGAGAGAGAGAGGGAGGAGACTGAGAGGGCGTCATGGAGAGAGAGAGGGAGGAGACAGAGGGCGTCATGGAGAGAGAGAGGGAGGAGACTGAGGGCGTCATGGAGAGAGAGAGGGAGGAGACTGAGGGCGTCATGGAGAGAGAGAGGGAGGAGACTGAGGGCGTCATGGAGAGAGGGAGGGAGGAGACTGAGAGGGCGTCATGGAGAGAGAGAGGGAGGAGACTGAGGGCGTCATGGAATATGAGCTGGGTTTTGCTCAATACTGTTCAAACAACTAAATATGCTGAAATGGCAGACCGCAGATCACAGCTGAGGGCTGCTGTTCTAATGAAGTGGCCTCCAGTCTATTGGTTCTGTTTCTACTGTCTAGTTAGGTCAAGGTTGGTGCTCGTCAAGAAAACACACTCTCCTTTTCACTTTTTTTTATTTTCCTGCATCAAAAAGGCTCTTAGGTCGTGGGCAGTGGGCGCAGTCAGAACCGCCAAAAACAAAGACAGGAAAAGTAAACGCAGGAAGTTTACCCTTCATTCCGTGCTGAACTTAACTGACGTTACAACAACAAAAAATACATTGCATGAGCAGTTAGCATTATTTGAATAAACATTCTACGTCACCATGGCAATCCAGCGTACTCCGAGTCGATGTTCCCGTAATCAGAAGGAATTCCCCTCGATCACCACCACAAATTTGGGACAATTCTTTCCTATTGACCCCTCATTGTAAGAGAGACAACTTCATTGTTGGTTTGTTGTTGTTGTTGTTAATACAGAAATAACATAAGGAAAAGCTGCTGTGTTGTTCAATGTACATGTACAGTCCATTTGGAAAAGTATTCACACCCCTTTTGTTACGTTACAGCGTTATTCTAAAATGTATTAAATACATTTTTAAAAATCCTCATCAATCTACACACAATACACCATAATGACAAATACAAAAACAAATTTATACAAATTTCAAAAACTATGTAACCAGGTGAGAAATCCAGACCTACGGTTGGCAATGCTCCCACGATGGGAAATATTTGCTGCGAGAAGAGCTCTGTGGCTTCAGGCTATTCAACGTGGGAAATGTGGGGACCCGGTGTACAAGTAGACTACATGTAGCTACGTGTGTGGATCACCTTTAATCACAGGTATGACATTTAACTTGTTTAGTACTTGTATGGTCTGTTAGTAACTTCACTACTTGTAGTTGTATAGTCTGTAACCCCCCCCCCCGTAAAGCGGCTCTGTAGCAGGCGTAGGGATCGACTCCCCTGTAAAAAGGCTCTGTAGCGGGCGTAGGGATCGACTCCCCTGTAAAAAGGCTGTGTAGCAGGCGTAGGGATCGACTCCCCTGTAAAAAGGCTCTGTAGCAGGCGTAGGGATCGACTCCCCCGTAAAAAGGCTCTGTAGCGGGCGTAGGGATCGACTCCCCCGTAAAACGGCTCTGTAGCAGGCGTAGGGATCGACTCCCCTGTAAAAAGGCTTTGTAGCAGGCGTAGGGATCGACTCCACTGTAAAAAGGCTCTGTAGCAGGCGTAGGGATCGACTCTCCTGTAAAAAGGCTCTGTAGCAGGCGTAGGGATCGACTCCCCCGTAAAAAGGCTCTGTAGCAGGCGTAGGGATCGACTCCCCTGTAAAAAGGCTCTGTAGCAGGCGTAGGGATCCATTCCCCTGTGAAAAGGCTCTGTAGCAGGCGTAGGGATCGACTCCACTGTAAAAAGGCTGTGTAGCAGGCGTAGGGATCGACTCCACTGTAAAAAGGCTGTGTAGCAGGCGTAGGGATCGACTCCCCTGTAAAAAGGCTGTGTAGCAGGCGTAGGGATCGACTCCCCCGTAAAAATGCTCTGTAGCAGGCGTAGGGATCGACTCCCCTGTAAAAAGGGATCTGTAGCAGGCGTAGGGATCGACTCCCCCTGTAAAAAGGCTGTGTAGCAGGCGTAGGGATCGACTCCCCTGTAAAAAGGCTCTGTAGCAGGCGTAGGGATCCATTCCCCTGTAAAAAGGCTGTGTAGCAGGCGTAGGGATCGACTCCCCTGTAACAAGGCTCTGTAGCAGGCGTAGGGATCGACTCCCCTGTAAAAAGGCTCTGTAGCAGGCGTAGGGATCGACTCCCCTGTAAAAAGGCTCTGTAGCAGGCGTAGGGATCGACTCCCCTGTAAAAAGGCTCTGTAGCAGGCGTAGGGATCGACTCCCCTGTAAAAAGGCTCTGTAGCAGGCGTAGGGATCGACTCCCCTGTAAAAAGGCTCTGTAGCAGGCGTAGGGATCGACTCCCCTGTAAAAAGGCTCTGTAGCAGGCGTAGGGATCGACTCCCCTGTAAAAAGGCTCTGTAGCGGGCGTAGGGATCGACTCCCCTGTAAAAAGGCTCTGTAGCGGGCGTAGGGATCGACTCCCCTGTAAAAAGGCTGTGTAGCGGGCGTAGGGATCGACTCCCCTGTAAAAAGGCTCTGTAGCGGGCGTAGGGATCGACTCCCCTGTAAAAAGGCTCTGTAGCGGGCGTAGGGATCGACTCCCCCGTAAAAAGGCTCTGTAGCTGGCGTAGGGATCGACTCCCCCGTAAAACGGCTCTGTAGCAGGCGTAGGGATCGACTCCCCTGTAAAAAGGCTCTGTAGCAGGCGTAGGGATCGACTCCCCTGTAAAAAGGCTCTGTAGCAGGCGTAGGGATCGACTCCCCTGTAAAAAGGCTGTGTAGCAGGCGTAGGGATCGACTCCCCCGTAAAAATGCTCTGTAGCAGGCGTAGGGATCGACTCCCCTGTAAAAAGGGATCTGTAGCAGGCGTAGGGATCGACTCCCCTGTAAAAAGGCTGTGTAGCAGGCGTAGGGATCGACTCCCCTGTAAAAAGGCTCTGTAGCAGGCGTAGGGATCCATTCCCCTGTAAAAAGGCTGTGTAGCAGGCGTAGGGATCGACTCCCCTGTAACAAGGCTCTGTAGCAGGCGTAGGGATCGACTCCCCTGTAAAAAGGCTCTGTAGCAGGCGTAGGGATCGACTCCCCTGTAACAAGGCTCTGTAGCAGGCGTAGGGATCGACTCCCCTGTAAAAAGGGATCTGTAGCAGGCGTAGGGATCGACTCCCCTGTAAAAAGGCTGTGTAGCAGGCGTAGGGATCGACTCCCCTGTAAAAAGGCTCTGTAGCAGGCGTAGGGATCCATTCCCCTGTAAAAAGGCTGTGTAGCAGGCGTAGGGATCGACTCCCCTGTAACAAGGCTCTGTAGCAGGCGTAGGGATCGACTCCCCTGTAAAAAGGCTCTGTAGCAGGCGTAGGGATCGACTCCCCTGTAAAAAGGCTCTGTAGCAGGCGTAGGGATCGACTCCCCTGTAAAAAGGCTATGTAGCAGGCGTAGGGATCGACTCCCCTGTAAAAAGGCTCTGTAGCAGGCGTAGGGATCGACTCCCCTGTAAAAAGGCTGTGTAGCGGTTGGTCCAATCTGCTTTGATTGGTAAAAGCGCTTACAGCAGTGAGACAGGAAGGAAACTGCTTCGGGATTTTACCATGAGGCCAATGGTGACTTTAAAACAGTTACAGAGTTTAATGGCTGTGATAGGAGAAAACTGAGGATGGATCAACAACATTGTAGTTACTCCACAATACTAACCTAATTGATAGAATGAAAAGAAGGAAGCCTGTACAGAATACAATATTCCAAAACATGCATCCTGTTTGCAATAAGGCACTAAAGTAAAACTGCAAAAAATATTGCAAAGAAATTATCTCTATGTCCTGAATAGAAAGATGTTTGAGGCAGATACAGCCCAACACATTACTTTAGTACCACTCTTCATATTTTCAAGCGTGGTGGTGGCTGCATCATGTTATGGGTATGCTTGTCATCGGCAAGGACAAGGGAGTTTAGGATAAAAAGAAACTAAATTCACCTTTCAGCAGGACAATAACCTAAAATGTTTACACAGGAGTTTCTTACCAAGATGACATTGAATGTTCCTGAGTGGCCTAGTTAGTTATTTATTTTTATATTTTTTCAATCGACAGAGCTTGAAGAATTTTGAAACGGATAATGGGCGAATGTTGCACAATCCAGGTGTGGAATGTTCTTCGAGTTACCCAGAAAGACTCACAGCTGTAATCACTGCCAAAGGTGATTCTAACATGTATTGACTCAGAGGTGTGAATTAGTATGTAAATTAGATATTTTTGTGTATGTTTTTTTGTTTTTTTTTTTTATAGCAAATGTTAGTATTTTTCACACACTTTGACATTAGAGAGTATTTTGTGTAGATCGTTGACAAAACAAATGACAATTAAATCCATTTTAATCCCACTTTGTAACACAAAAAAAGCGTGGGGAAAATCCAGGGGTGTGAATACTTTCTGGAAGCCCTGTATGTGAAAAGGTATTTCCTGCGACAAAGTTTCCTTTTATTTCCGCAAACCAACCTTGTCATGATTTGTGGTAATGTAGTTAAAAGTCCCGCCGACCTCCCCAGTAGAAATGTGACCTTACATCTTACCGTCTTTGGCATTACATCATCAACATTTGTATTATTGTCAGACATCAAGCTTGTCCTTGTCATTCTGAAAAAGTATAAACACAAAGATGGCAGGTCTGCATGACACATCGGCAGGCGGGCCCAGATGGCAGGTCTGCATGACACATCGGCAGGCGGGCCCAGATGGCAGGTCTGCATGACACATCGGCAGGCGGGCCCAGATGGCAGGTCTGCATGACACATCGGCAGGCGGGCCCAGATGGCAGGTCTGCATGACACATCGGCAGGCGGGCCCAGATGGCAGTCTGCATGACACATCGGCAGGCGGGCCCAGATGGCAGGTCTGCATGACACATCGGCAGCCGGGCCCAGATGGCAGGTCTGCATGACACATCAGCAGCCGGGCCCAGATGGCAGTCTGCATGACACATCAGTAGCCGGGCCCAGATGGCAGTCTGCATGACACATCAGTAGCCGGGCCCAGATGGCAGGTCTGCATGACACATCGGCAGCCGGGCCCAGATGGCAGGTCTGCATGACACATCAGTAGCCGGGCCCAGATGGCAGTCTGCATGACACATCAGTAGCCGGGCCCAGATGGCAACCTTACTTTCTCTAGTTTTTGCATTAAAAAAAACACATCCGTTTTAAAAATGTCTTTAGAGTATCTCAATCTAGCAAGCCAGGCTACTAAAAGCAGCTTTTTCTAGACAATGTTTTGGTTTGTTGCTAACATTAGCTTGTTGGCATTCTAGCTGACTTACCAGTTTATAATTACCAGAACATATCTGACAAAAGTTCAGAATAACAGGAAAAAAATGAACACATTACAAGGTAATTATTTACAAGTATGGCGAGCTGCTAACTTACTGTTCTGAATGTGAAGACATGAAAAGCCGTGAATTTCTGTCGGATTTAGAGCTTGCGCTCACGTCAGGTTACCACGACAACGATCACAACAGCGGGGTCAAAAGTTGAACGTCTCGCTCAGTTGCCACAAGAAATGGGGGACCGTATAAACACGGCCCAAATCCTTTTTAAAAGGGGACCGTATAAACATGGCCCAAATCCTTTTTAAAAGAGGACCGTATAAACATGGCCCAAATCCTTTTTAAAAGGGGACCGTATAAACATGGCCCAAATCCTTTTTAAAAGGGGACCGTATAAACATGGCCCAAATCCTTTTTAAAAGAGGACCGTATAAACACGGCCCAAATCCTTTTTAAAAGAGGACCGTATAAACATGGCCCAAATCCTTTTTAAAAGGGGACCGTATAAACATGGCCCAAATCCTTTTTAAAAGAGGACCGTATAAACATGGCCCAAATCCTTTTTAAAAGGGGACCGTATAAACACGGCCCAAATCCTTTTTAAAAGGGGACCGTATAAACATGGCCCAAATCCTTTTTAAAAGGGGATCGTATAAACATGGCCCAAATCCTTTTTAAAAGGGGATCGTATAAACATAGCCCAAATCCTTTTTAAAAGAGGATCGTATAAACATGGCCCAAATCCTTTTTAAAAGGGGATCGTATAAACATGGCCCAAATCCTTTTTAAAAGGGGATCGTATAAACATAGCCCAAATCCTTTTTTTTCCTGGCAACATACAGCAAATCCTATTTAAATCAGGTATAATTAATATTGGAATCACTTCACTTCTTTACACCAGCCTTGTCCCACCGGATGATTGACAGGACAGAGAAGGAAAACATGTCACTAAGGCTCTTAGTTCTGTAGCACGTCAGAGAGATATTCTCATTTCCCTCTACACTAGCACACTCAAGTATAATTACCCTTAGAATGAATCCATGAATTAAACCCACACGTCACAGTTTCTATCAGTCAGGTTGTCAGTGTACACTAACAGCGTATACTGAATATAGAATACAAACACATGCAAGTAAAAGTACATATATGGACAGAATTAAAATCTAATTGTAAGAGAAACATTCTCCTCCACTTTGCTGTAATGATGGTCAGACTCCCGTCTTGTCTTCTGAGCAACTCTGCCTGGCTGCACTAATGGCTGTTTACACAACTCTGGATCTGCCACTAGAACCAACCTCGTCATCACACACTCTCCTGCTGCTTTCTATTCTCTCTCTCTGTCTCTCTATTCTCTCTCTATTCTCTATTCTCTCTGTGTCTCTATTCTCTCTGTGTCTCTATTCTCTCTCTATTCTCTTCTGTGTCTCTATTCTCTCTGTCTCTATTCTGTCTCTCTATTCTCTCTGTCTCTATTCTGTCTCTCTATTCGCTCTCTGTCTCTCTCCTCTGTCTCTATTCCCTCTCTGTCTCTCTATTCTCTCTCTATTCTCTGTCTCTATTCTCTCTATATATATTCTCTCTCGCTCTCTCTATTCTCTCTCTATTCTCTGTCTCTGTTCTGTCTGTCTTTATTCTCTGTCTATTCTGTCTCTCTATTCTGTCTCTCTATTCTCTCTCTGTCTCTCTATTCCCTCTCTGTCTCTCTATTCTCTCTGTCTCTCTCCTCTGTCTCTATTCTCTCATTATTCTCTCTATTCTCTGTCTCTATTCTCTCTCTCTATTCTCTGTCTCTATTCTCTCTGTCTCTCTTTGTCTCTATTCTGTCTCTCTATTCTCTCTGTCTCTCTCCTCTGTCTCTATTCTCTCATTATTCCCTCTATCTATTCCCTCTCTATTCTCTCTCATTATTCCCTCTGTCTCTATTCTCTTTGTCTCTCTATTCTCTCTCTCGCTCTCTCTGTGTCTCTATTCTGTCTCTCTCTGTCTCTATTCTGTCTCTCTATTCTCTCTGTCTCTATTCTCTCTCTGTCTCTATTCTCTCTCTGTCTCTATTCTTTCTGTCTCTATTCTCTCTCTATTCTGTCTCTCTATTCTCTCTGTCTCTATTCTCTCTCTGTCTCTATTCTCTCTCTGTCTCTATTCTGTCTCTCTCTATTCTGTGTCTCTCTATTCTCTGTCTCTCTATTCTCTCTGTCTCTCTATTCTCTCTGTCTCTATTCTCTCTTTCTCTATTCTCTCTCTGTCTGTATTCTGTCTCTCTATTCTCTCTGTCTCTATTCTGTCTCTCTATTCTCTGTCTCTTTATTCTGTCTCTCTATTCTTTGTCTCTCTATTCTCTGTCTCTATTCTCTCTCTGTCTGTATTCTGTCTCTCTCTCTTCTCTGTCCCAGTGTCACACCTCATTCAGTAACATGTGAGAGAGGTTTTAGGGCTTGTGGTTATATTCAAGTTTGATTGTCCATTGTTTTATTATTTTATATCTCCGTTTCCCCTCCCTTCTTCCTCTCCCCCTTTCCCCTGGTCGTCTCCTCGTTCTCTGCTCTGGCACCTGCCACTTCTCCTCCCCTCCTCTCGCTCTCCTCCCCTGCTCCGTCCCTCTTCTGCTCCTGCAAGTAACAGCCTTAACCTTTTGGCTTGGTGTCAAAGCAGGGGCCTTTTGTGGCACGGTCATAAATCTGCCAGGAAAAACAATAACCATCTGTTCTGCCTGCAGAGGGAGAGAGACGGGGGGAGAGAGACGGGGGGAGAATAGAGAGACAGAGAGAGAGTGGAGCGGGCCAGATAGCTGACAGGATCAGTGTGTAAACACAGGAGTTTAGCCCTCGGCCCCTGCCCGCCCGCCCTGGCCGCCCTGCCCACCCTGCCCTGTGTAGCACAGTGTACATAGGACCACCAAGACAAGCAATGACTTTTGGATTCCTATTTGCTCATCATCTAGCCTTCGATACAGTCAGAGAGACAACCTGACATACGCTACAGAGAAAGGCTGTAGGAAAATAAACGAACACACACACACACACACACACACACACACACACACACACACACACACACACACACACACACACACGCTGGAGTAAATACACTCAAACACTTTATCACACTAACACACGCTAAATACAATGACTGTAACAACATGTAGTGAAGCATTCGAAGTGACAGTAGCAATGAGACTGGAGGGAACAGAGAGTCAGAGCAGTGAGACTGTGGAGGGAACAGAGAGTCAGAGCAGTGAGACTGTGGAGGGAACAGAGAGTCGGAGCAGTGAGACTGTGGAGGGAACAGAGAGTCAGAGCAGTGAGACTGTGGAGGGAACAGAGAGTCAGAGCAGTGAGACTGTGGAGGGAACAGAGTCAGAGCAGTGAGACTGTGGAGGGAACAGAGAGTCAGAGCAGTGAGACTGTGGAGGGAACAGAGAGTCAGAGCAGTGAGACTGTGGAGGGAACAGAGAGTCAGAGCAGTGAGACTGTGGAGGGAACAGAGAGTCAGAGCAGTGAGACTGTGGAGGGAACAGAGAGTCAGAGCAGTGAGACTGTGGAGGGAACAGAGTCAGAGCAGTGAGACTGTGGAGGGAACAGAGAGTCAGAGCAGTGAGACTGTGGAGGGAACAGAGAGTCAGAGCAGTGAGACTGTGGAGGGAACAGAGAGTCAGAGCAGTGAGACTGTGGAGGGAACAGAGAGTCAGAGCAGTGAGACTGGAGGGAACAGAGAGTCAGAGCAGTGAGACTGTGGAGGGAACAGAGAGTCAGAGCAGTGAGACTGTGGAGGGAACAGAGAGTCAGAGCAGTGAGACTGTGGAGGGAACAGAGTCAGAGCAGTGAGACTGTGGAGGGAACAGAGAGTCAGAGCAGTGAGACTGTGGAGGGAACAGAGAGTCAGAGCAGTGAGACTGTGGAGGGAACAGAGAGTCAGAGCAGTGAGACTGTGGAGGGAACAGAGAGTCAGAGCAGTGAGACTGTGGAGGGAACAGAGAGTCAGAGCAGTGAGACTGTGGAGGGAACAGAGAGTCAGAGCAGTGAGACTGTGGAGGGAACAGAGAGTCAGAGCAGTGAGACTGTGGAGGGAACAGAGAGTCAGAGCAGTGAGACTGTGGAGGGAACAGAGTCAGAGCAGTGAGACTGTGGAGGGAACAGAGAGTCAGAGCAGTGAGACTGTGGAGGGAACAGAGTCAGAGCAGTGAGACTGTGGAGGGAACAGAGAGTCAGAGCAGTGAGACTGTGGAGGGAACAGAGAGTCAGAGCAGAGAGTCAGAGCAATGAGACTGTGGAGGGAACAGAGAGTCAGAGCAGTGAGACTGTGGAGGGAACAGAGTCAGAGCAGTGAGACTGTGGAGGGAACCGAGTCAGAGCAGTGAGACTGTGGAGGGAACAGAGAGTCAGAGCAGTGAGACTGTGGAGGGAACAGAGAGTCAGAGCAGTGAGAGTGTGGAGGGAACAGAGAGTCAGAGCAGTGGGACTGTGGAGGGAACAGAGAGTCAGAGCAGTGAGACTGTGGAGGGAACAGAGAGTCAGAGCAATGAGACTGTGGAGGGAACAGAGCAGTGAGACTGTGGAGGGAACAGAGAGTCAGAGCAGTGAGGCTGTGGAGGGAACAGAGAGTCAGAGCAGTGAGGCTGTGGAGGGAACAGAGAGTCAGAGCAGTGGGACTGTGGAGGGAACAGAGAGTCAGAGCAGTGAGGCTGTGGAGGGAACAGAGTCAGAGCAGTGAGACTGTGGAGGGAACAGAGAGTCAGAGCAGTGAGACTGTGGAGGGAACAGAGAGTCAGAGCAGTGAGACTGGAGGGAACAGAGAGTCAGAGCAGTGAGACTGTGGAGGGAACAGAGAGTCAGAGCAGTGAGGCTGTGGAGGGAACAGAGAGTCAGAGCAGTGAGGCTGTGGAGGGAACAGAGAGTCAGAGCAGTGAGACTGTGGAGGGAACAGAGTCAGAGCAGTGAGACTGTGGAGGGAACAGAGAGTCAGAGCAGTGAGACTGTGGAGGGAACAGAGAGTCAGAGCAGTGAGACTGTGGAGGGAACAGAGAGTCAGAGCAGTGAGACTGTGGAGGGAACAGAGAGTCAGAGCAGTGAGAGTGTGGAGGGAACAGAGAGTCAGAGCAGTGGGACTGTGGAGGGAACAGAGTCAGAGCAGTGAGACTGTGGAGGGAACAGAGAGTCAGAGCAATGAGACTGTGGAGGGAACAGAGCAGTGAGACTGTGGAGGGAACAGAGAGTCAGAGCAGTGAGGCTGTGGAGGGAACAGAGAGTCAGAGCAGTGAGGCTGTGGAGGGAACAGAGAGTCAGAGCAGTGAGACTGTGGAGGGAACAGAGTCAGAGCAGTGAGACTGTGGAGGGAACAGAGAGTCAGAGCAGTGAGACTGTGGAGGGAACAGAGAGTCAGAGCAGTGAGACTGTGGAGGGAACAGAGAGTCAGAGCAGTGAGACTGTGGAGGGAACAGAGAGTCAGAGCAGTGAGACTGTGGAGGGAACAGAGAGTCAGAGCAGTGAGAGTGTGGAGGGAACAGAGAGTCAGAGCAGTGAGACTGGAGGGAACAGAGAGTCAGAGCAGTGAGACTGTGGAGGGAACAGAGAGTCAGAGCAGTGAGACTGTGGAGGGAACAGAGAGTCAGAGCAGTGAGACTGTGGAGGGAACAGAGAGTCAGAGCAGTGAGACTGTGGAGGGAACAGAGAGTCAGAGCAGTGAGACTGTGGAGGGAACAGAGAGTCAGAGCAGTGAGACTGTGGAGGGAACAGAGAGTCAGAGCAGTGAGACTGTGGAGGGAACAGAGAGTCAGAGCAGTGAGACTGTGGAGGGAACAGAGAGTCAGAGCAGTGAGAGTGTGATGGTGATATGAGGTAAGCCCTTTCCTTGATGGAGGATAATCCAACGGAGCAGAAGTTTCCTGCAGAGGGAAGCAGGCAGCATTCTTAAAGGCCTTTATAAAACCAGGCTTATGTTGTCACTATCATGTTCTGTGAGCTAGTCGACTGTAGTTAGCAGTACTGTACTGCTCTAATGATTTAGTGGGCTTGGGGAATAGAAGGGTCTGGATAAATATTTCAATTATGTAATATCATATTATATTGTGTGTATGTATGTATGTATGTGTGTGTGTATTAGTAGTGTGTATATAAACTCAGCAAAAAAAGAAACGTCCTCTCACTGTCAACTGCATTTATTTTCAGCAAACTTAACATGTGTAAATATTTGTATGAACATAACAAGATTCAACAACTGAGACATAAACTGAACAAGTTCCACAGACATGTGACTAACAGAAATGGAATATTGTGTCCCTGAACAAAGGGGGGGTCAAAAGTAACAGTATCTGGTGTGGCCACCAGCTGCATTAAGTACTGCAGTGCATCTCCTCCTCATGGACTGCACCAGATTTGCCAGTTCTTGCTGTGAGATGTTACCCCACTCTTCCACCAAGACACCTGCAAGTTCCCGGGGGAATGGCCCTAGCCCTCACCCTCCGATCCAACAGGTCCCAGATGTGCTCAATGGGTTTGAGATCCGGGCTCTTCGCTGGCCATGGCAGAACACTGACATTCCTGTCTTGTAGGAAATCACGCACAGAACGAGCAGTATGGCTGGTGGCATTGTCATGCTGGAGGGTCATGTCAGGATGAGCTTGCAGGAAGGGTACCACATGAGGGAGGAGGATGTCTTCCCTGTAACGCACAGCATTGAGATTGCCTGCAATGACAACAAGCTCAGTCCGATGATGCTGTGACACACCGCCCCAGACCATGACGGACCCTCCACCTCCAAATCGATCCCGCTCCAGAGTACAGGCCTCGGTGTAACGCTCATTCCTTCGACGATAAACGCTAATCTGACCATCACCCCCGGTGAAGCAAAACCGCGACTCGACAATGAAGAGCACTTTTTGCCAGTCCTGTCTGGTCCAGCGACGGTGGGTTTGTGCCTATAGGCGACGTTGTTGCCGGTGATGTCTGGTGAGGACCTGCCTTACAACAGGCCTACAAGCCCTCAGTCCAGCCTCTCTCAGCTTATTGCGGACAGTCTGAGCGCTGATGGAGGGATTGTGCGTTCCTGGTGTAACTCTGGCAGTTGTTGTCGCCATCCTGTACCTGTCCTGCAGGTGTGATGTTCAGATGTACCGATCCCATGCAGGTGTTGTTACACGTGGTCTGCCACTGGAGGACGATCAGCTGTCCGTCCTGTCTCCCTGTAGCGCTGTCTAACACGGAACCCAAACCAGCTGTGCACGTGCACCATCGTGCATCAATTTATTTTGTCCCCCTACACCAAACGCGATCACGACACGCAGGTTAAAATATCAAAACAAACTCTGAACCAATGACATTAATTTGGGGACAGGTCGAAAAGCATTAAACATTTATGGCAATTTTGCTAGTTAGCTTGCACTGTCTAGCTAATATGTCCTGGGATATAAACATTAGGTGGTTATTTTACCTGAAATGCACAAGGTCCTCTACTCCGACAATCGACACATAAAACGGGAGAGGTGGGAGAGGCAGGACTTGCAGCGCGATCTGCGTCAGAAATAGGAATGACTTCTACTTTAGCCCTTGGCAACGCAGACGCTCGTTGACGCGCGCAATAATTGAATAACATAGATTCCTACATTTATTTTGCAACGCACGCGACACGGCAATGTAGTCAGGGTATTAGGCGTCTCATAGTACGGACATTGCAATTTATTGCCCTGGCCACATCTGCAGTCCTCATGCCTCCTTGCAGCATGCCTAAGACATGTTCCCGCAGATGAGCAGGGACCCTGGGCATCTTTATTTTGGTGTTTTTCTTATTATGTTAGCACAGCTGAAAACTGTTCTGATTAAAGAAGCAATAAAACTGGTCTTCTTTAGACTAGTTGAGTATCTGGAGCATCAGCATTTGTGGGTTCGATTACAGGCTCAAAATGTCCATAAACAAAGAACTTTGTTCTGAAACTCGTCAGTCTATTCTTGTTCTGAGAAATGAAGGCTATTCCATGCTAGAAATTGCCAAGAAACTGAAGATTTCGTACAACGCAGTGTACTACTCCCTTCACAGAACAGCGCAAACTGTCTCTAACCAGAATAGAAAGAGGAGTGGGAGGCCCCGGTGCACAACTGAGCAAGAGGACAAGTACATTAGAGTGTCTAGTTTGAGAAACCGAAGCCTCACAAGTCCTCAACTGGCAGCTTCATTAAATAGTACCAACAAAACACCAGTCTCAACGTCAACAGTGAAGAGGCCACTCTGGGATGCTGGCCTTCTAAGCAGAGTTGCTAAGAAAAAGCCATGTCTCAGCCTGGCCAATAAAAAGGAAAGATTAAGATGGGCAAAAGAACAGACACTGGACAGAGGAACTCTGCTTGGAAGGCCAGCAGGGACAGAGGAACTCTGCTTGGAAGACCAGCAGGGACAGAGGAACTCTGCTTAGAAGGCCAGCAGGGACAGAGGAACTCTGCTTAGAAGGCCAGCAGGGACAGAGGAACTCTGCTTAGAAGACCAGCAGGGACAGAGGAACTCTGCTTAGAAGACCAGCAGGGACAGAGGAACTCTGCTTAGAAGACCAGCAGGGACAGAGGAACTCTGCTTAGAAGACCAGCAGGGACAGAGGAACTCTGCTTGGAAGACCAGCAGGGACAGAGGAAGATTGGAAAAAAAGTGTTATGGACAGATTCATCTAAGTTTGAGGTGTTCGGATCACAAAGAAGAACATTTGTGAGACGCATAGAAAATGAAAAGGTGCTTGACGCCATCTTTCAAGCATGGTGGAGGCAATGTGATGGTCTGGGGGTGCTTTGGTGGTGGTAAAGTGGGAGATTTGTACAGGGTAAAAGGGATCTTGAAGAAGGAAGGCGATCACTCCATTTTCCAACGTCATGCCATACCCTGTGGACGGCGCTTAATTGGAGCCAATTTCCTCCTACAACAGGACAATGGCCCAAAGCACAGCTCCAAACTATGCAAGAACTATTTAGGGAAGAAGCAGTCAGCTGGTATTCTGTCTCTAATGGAGGGCCAGCACAGTCACCGGATCTCAACCCTATTGAGCTGTTGTGGGAGCAGCTTGACCGTATGGTACGTAAGAGAAGAGTGTGTGTATGTGTGTGTGTGTATGTATGTATATATGTGTGTGTGTGTATATATACACATATATATATATATATATTTAACCTCTCTAGGGTCGGTGGGACGAAATCGTCCCACCTACGTAACAGCCAGTGGAGTCCTGTGGCGCGTTATTCAAATACCTTAGAAATGCTATTACTTCAATTTCTGAAACATATTACTATTTTACACCATTTTAAAGACAAGACTCTCGTTAATCTAACCACACTGTCCGATTTCAAAAAGGCTTTACAACGAAAGCAAAACATTAGATTATGTCAGCAGAGTACCCAGCCAGAAATAATCAGACACCCATTTTTCAAGCTAGCATATAATGTCACAAAACCCAAACCACAGCTAAATGCAGCACTAACCTTTGATGATCTTCATCAGATGACACACCTAGGACATTATGTTATACAATGCATGCATGTTTTGTTCAATCAAGTTCATATTTATATCAAAAACCAGCTTTTTACATTAGCATGTGACGTTCAGAACTAGCATACCCCCCGCAAACTTCCGGTGAATTTACAAAAAATTTACTAAATTACTCATGATAAACGTTCACAAAAAGCATAACAATTATTTTAAGAATTATAGATACAGAACTCTTCTATGCACTCGTTATGTCCGATTTTAAAATAGCTTTTCGGTGAAAGCACATTTTGCAATATTCTGAGTAGATAGCCCGGCATCACATGGCTAGCTATTTAGACACCCAGCAAGTTTAGCACTCACCAAAGTCAGATTTACTATAAGAAAAATGTTATTACCTTTGGTGTTCTTCGTCAGAATGCACTCCCAGGACTTCTACTTCAATAACAAATGTTGGTTTGGTCCCAAATAATCCATAGTTATATCCAAATATCCTCTGTTTTGTTCGTGCGTTCAAGACACTATCCGAATGGTAAAGAAGGGTGACGAGCACGACGCATTTCGTGACAAAAAAATTCTTAATATTCCATTACCGTACTTCGAAGCATGTCAACCGCTGTTTAAAATCCATTTTTATGCCATTTTTCTCGTAAAAAAGCGATAATATTCCGACCGGGAATCTGCGTTTAGGTAAAAAGACGAAAGAAAATAAAGCATGGGGTCGACTTGTGCACGCGCCTAAGCCCGTTGTCCTCTGATCGGCCACTTGCCAAAAGCGCTAATGTGTTTCAGCCTGGGGCTGGAATTACATCATTCTGCTTTTTCCCGCCTTCTGAGAGCCTATGGGAGCCGTAGGAAGTGTCACGTAACAGCAGAGATCCCCTGTTTTGGATAGAGATGATCAAGGAGGGCAAGAAATGGTCAGACAGGCCACTTCCTGTAAGGAATCTTCTCAGGTTTTTGCCTGCCATATGAGTTCTGTTATACTCACAGACACCATTCAAACAGTTTTAGAAACTTTAGGGTGTTTTCTATCCAAAGCCAATAATTATATGCATATTCTAGTTACTGGGCAGGAGTAGTAACCAGATTAAATCGGGTACGTTTTTTTATCCGGCCGTGCAAATACTGCCCCCTATCCCCAACAGGATATATACATACATACACACACACATACATACATACACACACACACACACACACACACACACACACACACACACACACACACACACACTTACATAAATATACACTGCTCAAAAAAATAAAGGGAACACTTAAACAACACAATGTAACTCCAAGTCAATCACACTTCTGTGAAATCAAACTGTCCACTTAGGAAGCAACACTGATTGACAATAAATTCCACATGCTGTTGTGCAAATGGAATAGACAACAGGTGGAATTTATAGGCAATTAGCAAGACACCCCCAATAAAGGAGTGGTTCTGCAGGTGGTGACAACAGACCACTTCTCAGTTCCTATGCTTCCTGGCTGATGTTTTGGTCACTTTTGAATGCTGGCGGTGCTTTCACTCTAGTGGTAGCATGAGACGGAGTCTACAACCCACACAAGTGTCTCAGGTAGTGCAGCTCATCCAGGATGGCACATCAATGCGAGCTGTGGCAACAAGGTCCTTGTTTGAAGGTCCTTCCTTGTTTGGTCACATAGACGAAAAATATGCAAACTATTTGAATTTTAGCAACCAGGAAATGGATGATTGATTTCTGCATAGTGCATCTTTCAAAGTCATCTTCTCATCTCTGTTCAGGCAGTAGCAGCCAGCCAGATCATCTGACGTTATCTCTGTTCTCACGTCATCTCTGTTCTCCCACTACTGTAATGTCTGTAGTCATCCTATTTAGCTAGCCTGCCTATGGATGCTGCTGTCTCTGACTAAACCATTTTACTACTTCTTCAGAGTAGATCAGGCTTTCACCAACTGTCTCTGTCCATCTCGTCGTTGTGTATAATTCCTCTGTCATGCGGTCTATCTGTATCTAACCTAACGTAGCGGGACTTGGTGTATCCGTCCAGAGATCTTTATATAATGACCAGATGCCCATGTCTCCAGCCTAACAATGGGAGTCGTCGTCCCAAAGACAGGAAGGCAGGCGACAAACTTAGGTCCAAAATAAACCTCTAGAAACAGGATTATTTTGGACAGATTTTGGCGAGAGTGAAACCTCTCGTTTTACCTCTTAAGTCTCTGGTCCGTCTATCCGAGCTGGGAAAAAAACCAGGCATAATGGATTATGGTCATTGTAGTTAATTGTTTAAATGTTTCTGCTTTGTGAACTAGGTTGAATATTTACTTAATGAAAACTACATCTCCCTTCAGCCCAGCATCCCACATACTGTAGTTATTGACTTGATTTCGCTCATCAATTATTTGATTTCTCTTTAGAGAAACGGTGTGTTGGGTTCACACGAAAAACCCTAACTAAATGGAATTCAAGTAATTGAACAGACATGGTCAATTCGTTGTTTAATTACGGGGGAAAAACAAATGGCGGTTAATCGCTCAGCACAACTCCACAACACTGACTGTAGTTTACTGTGCCTTTGAGCCTTAAACAGGAGTTGTCATTTTTACAATGAAGATAACAGCAGCTCATCAATCCTCTCTGGCTATCCTTTCATTAAGGAATTAACAAGCAGTAGTAGGAAGGTTTGGGGGTTCAGGGTGGGGGAGAGTTGGCGGTTCAGGGTGGGGGAGAGAGAGAGTTGGCGGTTCAGGGTGGGGGAGAGAGAGAGTTGGCGGTTCAGGGCGGGGGAGAGAGAGTTGGCGGTTCAGGGCGGGGGAGAGAGAGTTGGCGGTTCAGGGCGGGGGAGAGAGAGTTGGCGGTTCAGGGCGGGGGAGAGAGAGTTGGCGGTTCAGGGCGGGGGAGAGAGAGTTGGCGGTTCAGGGCGGGGGAGAGAGAGTTGGCGGTTCAGGGCGGGGGAGAGAGAGTTGGCGGTTCAGGGCGGGGGAGAGAGAGTTGGCGGTTCAGGGCGGGGGAGAGAGAGTTGGGGGTTCAGGGCGGGGGAGAGAGAGTTGGGGGTTCAGGGCGGGGGAGAGAGAGAGTTGGGGGTTCAGGGTGGGGGAGAGAGAGAGTTGGGGGTTCAGGGCGGGGGGGTGAAAAGAGTTGGGGGTTCAGGGCGGGGGGGTGAAAAGAGTTGGGGGTTCAGGGTGGGGGAGAGAGAGTTGGGGGTTCAGGGTGGGGGAGAGAGAGTTGGCGGTTCAGGGCGGGGGAGAGAGAGAGTTGGCGGTTCAGGGCGGGGGAGAGAGAGAGTTGGCGGTTCAGGGTGGGGGAGAGAGAGAGTTGGCGGTTCAGGGCGGGGGGGTGAAAAGAGTTGGGGGTTCAGGGTGGGGGAGAGATATTTGGGTGTTTAGGTTGGGGGAGAGAGATTTCGGTGTTTAGGGTGGGGGAGAGAGAGTTGGGGGTTCAGGGTGGGAGAGAGAGAGAGAGAGAGAGTTGGGTGTTTAGGTTGGGGAGAGAGAGTTGGGTGTTTGGGTTGAGGGAGGGAGAGTTGGGTGTTTAGGTTGGGGGAGAGAGAGTTGGGTGTTTAGGTTGGGGGAGAGAGAGTTGGGTGTTTAGGTTGGGGGAGAGAGAGTTGGGTGTTTAGGTTGAGGGAGGGAGAGTTGGGTGTTTAGGTTGGGGGAGAGAGAGTTGGGTGTTTAGGTGGGGGAGAGAGAGTTGGGTGTTTAGGTGGGGGAGAGAGAGTTGGGTGTTTAGGTTGGGGGAGAGATATTTGGGGGTTTAGGTTGGGAGAGAGAGAGAGAGTTGGGGGTTCAGGGCGGGGGAGAGAGAGAGATATTTGGGTGTTTAGGTTGGGGGAGAGAGAGTTGGGTGTTTAGGTTGGGGGAGAGAGAGTTGGGGGTTCAGGGCGGGGGAGAGAGAGTTGGGGGTTTAGGTTGGGGGAGAGAGTGTTGGGGGTTCAGGGCGGAGAGACAGAGAGAGAGTTGGGTGTTTAGGTTGGGGGAGAGAGTTGGGGGTTCAGGGTGGGGAGGGAGAGAGAGTTGGGGGTTCGGGTGGGGGGGGGGGGGGGGAGGGGGGAGAGAGAGTTGGGTGTTTAGGTTGGGGGAGAGAGAGTTGGGTGTTTAGGTTGGGGGAGAGAGAGTTGGGTGTTTAGGTTGGGGGAGAGAGAGTTGGGTGTTTAGGTTGGGGGAGAGAGAGTTGGGTGTTTAGGTTGGGGAGGGAGAGAGAGTTGGGGGTTCAGGGCGGGGGAGAGAGAGTTGGGGGTTTAGGTTGGGGGGGAGAGAGTTGGGGGTTCAGGGCGGGGGAGAGGAATCCCACAGGAATCAGAATAATGGCCCGCTGCACCCTTTGTCAATTTGTGTGTGTATAATTCAGAGTGTGTGTGTGTATAATTCAGAGTGTGTGTGTATAATTCAGAGTGTGTGTGTGTGTATAATTCAGAGTGTGTGTGTGTATAATTCAGAGTGTGTGTGTGTGTAATTCAGAGTGTGTGTGTGTAATTCAGAGAGTGTGTGTGTGTGTGTGTGTGTAAATCAGTGTGTGTGTATAATTCAGAGTGTGTGTGTGTGTAAATCAGTGTGTGTGTGTGTATAATTCAGAGTGTGTGTGTATAATTCAGAGTGTGTGTGTGTATAATTCAGAGTGTGTGTGTGTATAATTCAGAGTGTGTGTGTGTATAATTCTGTGTGTAAATCAGTGTGTGTGTGTGTGTGTGTGTGTGTGTGTGTATAATTCAGAGTGTGTGTGTATAATTCAGAGTGTGTGTGTATAATTCAGAGTGTGTGTGTATAATTCAGAGTGTGTGTGTGTGTGTATAATTCAGTGTGTGTGTGTGTGTATAATTCAGAGTGTGTGTGTGTGTGTGTGTGTGTGTGTGTGTATAATTCAGTGTGTGTGTGTGTGTATAATTCAGAGTGTGTGTGTGTGTGTGTGTGTGTGTGTGTGTGTGTGTGTGTGTGTGTGTGTGTGTGTGTGTGTGTGTGTGTGTGTGTGTGTGTATAATTCAGAGTGTGTGTGTGTGTAAATCAGTGTGTGTGTGTATAATTCAGAGTGTGTGTGTGTGTATAATTTAGAGTGTGTGTATAATTCAGAGTGTGTGTATAATTCAGAGTGTGTGTATAATTCAGTGTGTGTGTATAATTCAGTGTGTGTGTATAATTCAGTGTGTGTGTATAATTCAGAGTGTGTGTGTGTATAATTCAGTGTGTGTGTGTATAATTCAGTGTGTGTGTGTATAATTCAGTGTGTGTGTGTGTGTGTATAATTCAGAGTGTGTGTGTGTGTGTATAATTCAGAGTGTGTGTGTGTATAATTCAGAATGTGTGTGTGTATAATTCAGTGTGTGTGTGTGTGTGTATAATTCAGAGTGTGTGTGTGTGTGTATAATTCAGAGTGTGTGTGTGTGTGTATAATTCAGAGTGTGTGTGTGTGTGTATAATTCAGAGTGTGTGTGTGTGTGTATAATTCAGAGTGTGTGTGTATAATTCAGAGTGTGTGTGTGTAATTCAGAGTGTGTGTGTGTAATTCAGAGTGTGTGTGTGTATAATTCAGTGTGTGTGTATAATTCAGTGTGTGTGTTTAATTCAGAGTGTGTGTGTGTGTAATTCAGTGTGTGTGTGTGTATAATTCAGAGTGTGTATAATTCAGTGTGTGTGTATAATTCAGAGTGTGTATAATTCAGAGTGTGTGTGTGTGTAATTCTGTGTGTGTGTGTGTATAATTCTGTGTGTGTGTGTGTGTGTGTGTGTGTGTGTGTGTATAATTCAGTGTGTGTGTGTGTAATTCAGTGTGTGTGTGTGTGTATAATTCAGAGTGTGTGTGTGTGTGTATAATTCAGTGTGTGTGTGTATAATTCAGAGTGTGTGTGTGTGTAATTCAGAGTGTGTGTGTGTGTCTGTGTGTATAATTCAGAGTGTGTGTGTGTGTATAATTCAGAGTGTGTGTGTGTAATTCAGAGTGTGCAGTAGTTAATGTGAGAGAGAGTTTTAGTATACCGTTTTATTTGGGGGGTTTTATTGTTCAGAAATGTGGTGGGTCGTCTCTTCGTTCGCTGGACTTTATCCTGCTAACTGTTAGAAATGTCCGAACTGAATTTGGGAAAAGGGCTTTTATGTCCTCTGCACCATCGTCTTGGAACGCCTGACAAAATACTTTTAAACTGGAAGAACTTGTCCCGATTGGTGTTTTTAAATCACTGATGGAGGATCTGGAGGCTGATTCCCTGACCTGTCACTGTTTTTAATTTGCTGTTTTATGATTTTGTTATACTCGTGTGAATTCTATGGTTTTTACTAGATGACTTGTAGTTTTTCATGTTGTTTGTCTGTAATTTTGGTAATGACTTGGCGCTGCCTATCTTGGCCAGGACGCTCTTGAAAAAGAGATTTTAAATGTCATTGAGCCCTTCCTGGTTAAATAAAGGTTAAATAGTAACAAAAAGCCTCCCTCAGCAGAGTCCTCTGATCCGTGTGTTAATGTCCTCACTCAGACTTTGATTTCCGACCGGTCCTTTTGTGCAACGGATTTATCCCTCGTTCTGACAGACCTTACACACACACACACACACACACACACACACACACACACACACACACTTAGAATAATACACACACATACACACACACACACACACACACTTAGAATAATACACACACATACACACACACACACACTTAGAATAATACACACACACACACACACACACACACACACACCACACACACACACACACACACACACACACACTTAGAATAATACACACACATACATACACACACAAACTCGGAATAACACACACACGGCCCAGGCTCTGAATGTTTGATTAAAGTTCAATTGACTCCTCCAGCGGCTGGGCGAGAAACCGTTTCAGGTCCTATTTGTAGCAGGAAAGCTTTTCCCGACATGTTCTTTTGTTCCCATTCAGCCGCTTGCCACCCAGGCAGCCCCAACAGCACTGCTCCTAATACCCAATCATTCAGCCAGCCAGCCAGACTGCCTCCTGGCCTCCCTGCCTCCTGGCCTCCCTGCCTCCTGGCCTCCCAGCCTCCCTGCCTAATCCTGCAACTGACAGACAGACACAGGCACAGCAGCAGCACAAACACACCCGGCTACTTGCAAAACCTGACATGGAGTCATGGTCTCAGTGACCTGGAGTCATTTTCTCAGTCCACTCCAAACCACTACGGTCTTTTCCTCGCTATGTGACGCAGTGGCTGTTAGATCATCTAATATCTAACTTGGATGTTAGTACATTAGGGAATTATTTACCATGTCTGAAATAAAACATTAAGCTCTTATTTTCAGGAGTTATTTTTCTACAAAGTGATGCAGTGTTTCCCCTAGGATTTTTTTCAGCAACGGTGGCAAAGTCAGTTTAGAGGCCCTCCTATTGGCCACAGAGACAAAATGTTGCTGTTTTAATGCTAGTTTCATGCAATTCTACACATTTTGTCATGGGGCAGAGAGAACTACAAGAAATTAATTGTGAATGTTAATGTGTGTGTGTGTGTGTGTGTGTGTGTGTGTGTGTGTGTGTGTGTGTGTGTGTGTGTGTGTGTGTGTGTGTGTGTGTGTGTGTGTGTGTGTACGCACTGTTTTGACCTGATTCCTACATGAGTAAGATGCACAGTTCAGTGTTCCTGGTACTCGTTCCTTATCCTCTCTGTCTCCGATACAGGGCTAGTTGCTAACCTTCTACGACTGGATATAAGAGTGTGTGTTCTGATGGTGTATCTCTTGCCTTGCAGGGTGAGTTGATAACCTTCTACTACTACTGGAAGAAGACTCCTGAAGCGGCGTCGTCCAGGGCCCACCGTAGACACCGTCGCCAGCCTGTGTTCCGACGCATCAAGACGCGTACCGCCTCCACTCCCGTCAACATCCCATCTAGACCCCCCTCCTCAGAGTTCTGTAAGTGGTACACTATCCCTACGCCCCAAACCTCCACCCCATCAACAGTCCCCTCCTCAGAGTTCTGTAAGTGGTACACTATCCCTACGCCCCAAACCTCCACCCCATCAACAGTCCCCTCCTCAGAGTTCTGTAAGTGGTACACTATCCCTACGCCCCAAACCTCCACCCCATCAACAGTCCCCTCCTCAGAGTTCTGTAAGTGGTACACTATCCCTACGCCCCAAACCTCCACCCCGTCTAGACCACCCTACTCAGAGTTCTGTAAGTAGTACACTATCCCTACGCCCCAAACCTCCACCCCATCAACAACCCCCTCCTCAGAGTTCTGTAGGTAGGACACTAACCCTACGCCCCAAACCTCCACCCCATCAACAACCCCCTCCTCAGAGTTCTGTAAGTAGTACACTATCCCTACGCCCCAAACCTCCACCCCATCAACAACCCCCTCCTCAGAGATCTGTAGGTAGGACACTAACCCTACGCCCCAAACCTCCACCCCATCAACAACCCCCTCCTCAGAGTTCTGTAAGTGGTACACTATCCCTACGCCCCAAACCTCCACCCCATCAACAGTCCCCTCCTCAGAGTTCTGTAAGTGGTACACTATCCCTACGCCCCAAACCTCCACCCCATCAACAGTCCCCTCCTCAGAGTTCTGTAAGTGGTACACTATCCCTACGCCCCAAACCTCCACCCCATCAACAGTCCCCTCCTCAGAGTTCTGTAAGTGGTACACTATCCCTACGCCCCAAACCTCCACCCCGTCTAGACCACCCTCCTCAGAGTTCTGTAAGTAGTACACTATCCCTACGCCCCAAACCTCCACCCCGTCTACAGCCCCCTCCTCAGAGTTCTGTAAGTAGTACACTATCCCTACGCCCCAAACCTCCACCCCATCAACAACCCCCTCCTCAGAGTTCTGTAGGTAGGACACTAACCCTACGCCCCAAACCTCCACCCCATCAACAACCCCCTCCTCAGAGTTCTGTAAGTAGTACACTATCCCTACGCCCCAAACCTCCACCCCATCAACAACCCCCTCCTCAGAGATCTGTAGGTAGGACACTAACCCTACGCCCCAAACCTCCACCCCATCAACAACCCCCTCCTCAGAGTTCTGTAAGTAGTACACTATCCCTACGCCCCAAACCTCCACCCCATCAACAACCCCCTCCTCAGAGTTCTGTAGGTAGGACACTATCCCTACGCCCCAAACCTCCACCCCGTCTAGACCACCCTCCCCAGAGTTCTGTAGGTAGAACACTAACCCTACGCCCCAAACCTCCACCCCATCAACAGCCCGCTCCTCAGAGTTCTGTAGGTAGAACACTAACCCTACGCCCCAAACCTCCACCCCATCAACAGCCCGCTCCTCCGAGTTCTGTAGGTAGGACAGTTATGTTGCCATAGAAATTGAATTCTGAACATCCAAGCTCTAACGAGCAGGCAAGGAAAGGAAAAACCACTCGCATCAAGTCTCTTTCTGGTTACTCCTGATACATTTGACCTTTTTGATAAGGCTTGTAAAGCAACTCGAAATGGCAAGAACAGGATCGGCAACAACAACAAAAAGTAATACTGTGTTAGAGGTCGAGCAATGGTCATCACAAGTAGTACGTTAGCATTTGATTGGTAACAACGTGTGAGATGCTTAGCACAGTACCGTGCTTCTACACCTGCATTGCTTTCTGTTTGGGGTTTTAGGCTGGGTTTCTGTACAGCACTTTGAGATATCAGCTGATGTAAGAAGGGCTATATAAATACATTTGATTTGATTGATTTGGCGCTTGGTAACGACGTGTGTTGTGTTCTCCTCCAGTGGACCTGAGTTCAGCCAGTGAAGATGACTTGGACAGTGAAGACAGTGAGCAGGAGCTGAAGGGTTACGCCTGCAGACACTGTTTCACCACCAGTAAGATGATACACACACAGATATATATATATATATATACACACACAGTCATATGGACCCGTTATCCTCATCATATTGTGTGTATGAATCCCACCTGTCTTGAGTACATCACATTACAGCTGACAACCCCAGTCTCTCTACCTCATAACCACACGCACGGCTGGTTACCTCTGGTCTCCCCCTAACGCGGCTGGTTATCTCTGGTCTCCCCCTAACCCGGCTGGTTATCTCTGGTCTCCTCCTAACCCGGCTGGTTACCTCTGGTCTCCCCCTAACGCGGCTGGTTATCTCTGGTCTCCCCCTAACCCGGCTGGTTATCTCTGGTCTCCTCCTAACCCGGCTGGTTATCTCTGGTCTCCCCCTAATGCGGCTGGTTACCTCTGGTCTCCCCCTAACATAGCTGGTTATCTCTGGTCTCCCCCTAACCCGGCTGGTTATCTCTGGACTCCCCCTAACCCGGCTGGTTATCTCTGGACTCCCCCTAACGCGGCTGGTTATCTCTGGTCTCCCCCTAACGCGGCTGGTTATCTCTGGTCTCCCCCTAACGCGGCTGGTTATCTCTGGTCTCCCCCTAACATAGCTGGTTATCTCTGGTCTCCTCCTAACCCGGCTGGTTATCTCTGGTCTCCCCCTAACATAGCTGTTTATCTCTCTGGTCTCCCCCTAACGCGGCTGGTTATCTCTGGTCTCCCCCTAACATAGCTGGTTATCTCTGGTCTCCCCCTAACATAGCTGGTTATCTCTGGTCTCCCCCTAACCCGGCTGGTTATCTCTGGACTCCCCCTAACCCGGCTGGTTATCTCTGGACTCCCCCTAACGTGGCTGGTTATCTCTGGACTCCCCCTAACCCGGCTGGTTATCTCTGGTCTCCCCCTAACGCGGCTGGTTACCTCTGGTCTCCTCCTAACGCGGCTGGTTACCTCTGGTCTCCCCCTAACGCGGCTGGTTATTTCTCTGGTCTCCCCCTAACATAGCTGGTTATCTCTGGTCTCCTCCTAACCCGGCTGGTTATCTCTGGTCTCCTCCTAACGCGGCTGGTTATCTCTGGACTCCCCCTAACGCGGCTGGTTATCTCTGGACTCCCCCTAACGCGGCTGGTTACCTCTGGTCTCCTCCTAACGCGGCTGGTTACCTCTGGTCTCCTCCTAACGCGGCTGGTTACCTCTGGTCTCCTCCTAACGCGGCTGGTTACCTCTGGTCTCCTCCTAACGCGGCTGGTTACCTCTGGTCTCCCCCTAACGCGGCTGGTTATCTCTCTGGTCTCCCCCTAACATGGCTGGTTATCTCTGGTCTCCTCCTAACCCGGCTGGTTATCTCTGGTCTCCCCCTAACGCGGCTGGTTATCTCTGGTCTCCCCCTAACGCGGCTGGTTACCTCTGGTCTCCTCCTAACGCGGCTGGTTATCTCTGGTCTCCCCCTAACGCGGCTGGTTACCTCTGGTCTCCCCCTAACCCGGCTGGTTATCTCTGGTCTCCCCCTAACGCGGCTGGTTACCTCTGGTCTCCTCCTAACGCGGCTGGTTATCTCTGGACTCCCCCTAACGCGGCTGGTTATCTCTGGTCTCCCCCTAACATAGCTGGTTATCTCTGGTCTCCTCCTAACGCGGCTGGTTATCTCTGGACTCCCCCTAACGCGGCTGGTTATCTCTGGTCTCCCCCTAACGCGGCTGGTTATCTCTGGTCTCCCCCTAACCCGGCTGGTTATCTCTGGTCTCTAACTGGCAGAGCCAAGAAGGGGTGTTTGTCTCAGTTCACCCCAGTGGTGTCTGATGTCCACCTGTCTGTCTGAGTTCTCTAAAGACTAGTTTGTAAGTAGAACATCTGTAGCAGGCTATCCCCTGTCTCTGACTGACAGGAAGCTGTATCTCAATGTCCCGTCTCCCTGTCTCTCTCAGCCTCTAAGGACTGGCACCACGGTGGCAGAGAGAACATCTTGTTGTGTACAGACTGTCGTATCCACTTTAAGAAGTACGGCGAGCTGCCTCCCATCGACAAGCCCGTGGACCCGCCTCCGTTCATGTTCAAACCCGTCAAAGAGGATGAGGATGGACTCAGCGGGAAACATAGCATGAAGACCCGACGTAACAGAGGATCGGTATGTAGCACACACAGTCAGAGTCACACAGTCACAGAGTCACACAGTCACAGAGTCACACAGTCACAGAGTCACACAGTCACACAGTCACACACACAGTCACAGAGTCACACAGTCACACAGTCACAGAGTCACACAGTCACACAGTCACAGAGTCACACACACAGTCAGTCACACAGTCACAGAGTCACACAGTCACACAGTCACAGAGTCACACAGTCACAGAGTCACAGAGTCACACAGTCACAGAGTCACACAGTCACACAGTCACACAGTCACACAGTCACAGAGTCACACACACAGTCACAGAGTCACACAGTCACAGAGTCACACAGTCACAGAGTCACACAGTCACAGAGTCACACAGTCACAGAGTCACACAGTCAGAGTCACACAGTCACACAGTCACAGAGTCACACACACAGTCACAGTCACACAGTCATAGAGTCATAGAGTCACACAGTCACAGAGTCACACACAGAGTCACAGAGTCACACAGTCACACAGTCACAGAGTCACACAGTCACAGAGTCACAGAGTCACAGAGTCACACAGTCACACAGTCACACAGTCACACACACAGTCACAGAGTCACACACACAGTCACAGAGTCACACACACAGTCACAGAGTCACACACACAGTCACAGAGTCACACACACAGTCACACAGTCACAGAGTCACACAGTCACACAGTCACACAGTCACAGAGTCACACAGTCACACAGTCACACAGTCACAGAGTCACACAGTCACACAGTCACACAGTCACAGAGTCACACACACAGTCACAGAGTCACACACACAGTCACAGAGTCACACACACAGTCACAGAGTCACACACACAGTCACAGAGTCACACACACAGTCACAGAGTCACACACACAGTCACAGAGTGTCACAGAGTGTCACACACACACAGTGTCACACACACAGTGTCACACACACAGTGTCACACACACAGTGTCACACACACACACAGTGTCACACACACACAGTGTCACACACTGTCACACACAGAGTCACACACACACAGTGTCACACACAGTCACACACAGAGTCACACACACACAGTGTCACACACAGTCACACACAGAGTCACACACACACAGTGTCACACACAGTCACACACAGAGTCACACACACACAGTGTCACACACAGTGTCACACACGAAGTCCATTTCTGTCACTGTCTTTCTGACTTTGTCTCTTTGTCTCTCTCACACTTATTCTGCATGGAGACACTCACAGTACACATCAACACACACACCTTATCGTCAACACACACCCTATCGTCAACACACACCCTATCGTCAACACACACCCTATCGTCAACACACACCCTATCGTCAACACACACCCTATCGTCAACACACACCCTATCGTCAACACACACCCTATCGTCAACACACCCTATCGTCAACACACACCCTATCGTCAACACACACCCTATCGTCAACACACCCTATCGTCAACACACACCCTATCGTCAACACACACACCCTATCGTCAACACACACACCCTATCGTCAACACACACCCTATCGTCAACACACACCCTATCGTCAACACACACCCTATCGTCAACACACACCCTATCGTCAACACACACCCTATCGTCAACACACACACGCCATCGTCAACACACCCTATCGTCAACACACCCTATCGTCAACACACACACCCTATCGTCAACACACACCCTATCGTCAACACACACCCTATCGTCAACACGCACACCCTATCGTCAACACGCACACGCCATCGTCAACACGCACACGCCATCGTCAACACGCACACCCCATCGTCAACACACACACGCCATCGTCAACACACACACACACACCTTCTCATCATGTAATCCTTCTGTCTCCGTGTGTGTAGATGTCGACGCTCCGTAGTGGCCGGAAGAAGCAGACAGCCAGTCCTGATGGACGAGCATCTCCAACCAATGAGGACCTGCGGTCTAGTGGCCGTACCTCCCCCTCCGCAGCCTCCACAGACAGCACTGACAGCAAGACAGACCCCCTGAAGAAACCCAGCAAGGTAGAGTACACACACACACACACACAGAGACACACAGAGAGAGAGAGACACACAGAGAGAGAGAGACACACAGAGAGAGAGAGAGACACACAGAGAGAGAGAGAGACACACAGAGAGAGAGAGACACACAGAGAGAGAGAGACACAGAGAGAGAGAGAGACACAGAGAGAGAGAGAGACACACAGAGAGAGAGAGAGACACACAGAGAGAGAGAGAGACACACAGAGAGAGAGAGAGACACACAGAGAGAGAGAGAGACACACAGAGAGAGAGAGAGACACACAGAGAGAGAGAGAGAGACACACAGAGAGAGCGAGACACACAGAGAGAGCGAGACACACAGAGAGAGAGAGACACAGAGAGAGAGAGAGACACAGAGCGAGACACAGAGCGAGACACAGAGAGAGAGAGAGACACAGAGCGAGACACAGAGAGAGAGAGAGAGAGACACAGAGAGAGAGAGACACAGAGAGAGAGAGAGACACAGAGAGAGAGAGAGAGAGAGAGACACACACACATACAGTTGAAGTCAGAAGTTTACATACGCTTAGGTTGGAGTCATTAAAACTCATTTTTCAACCACTCCACACATTTCTTGTTAACAAACTATAGTTTTGGCAAGTCGGTTAGGACATCTACTTTGTGCATGACACAAGAAAATTTTCCAACAATTGTTTACAGACAGATTATTTCACTTATAATTCACTGTATCGCAATTACAGTGGGTCAGAGGTTTACATACACTAAGTTGACTGTGCCTTTAAACAGCTTGGAAAATTCCAGAAAATTATGTCATGGCTTTAGAAGCTCCTGATAGGCTAATTGACATAATTTGAGTCAATTGGAGGTGTAACTGTGGATGAATTTCAAGGCCTACCTTCAAACTCAGTGCCTCTTTGCTTGACATCATGGGAAAATCAAAAGAAATCAGCCAAGACCTCAGAAAAAAATTGTAGACCTCCACAAGTCTGGTTCATCCTTGGGAGCAATTTCCAAACGCCTGAATGTACCACGCTCATCTGTACAGACAATAGTACTCAAGTATAAACACCATGGGACCACGCAGCTGTCATACCGCTCAGGAAGGAGACGCGTTCTGTCTCCTAGAGATGAACGTACTTTGGTGCGAAAAGTGCAAATCAATCCCAGAACAACAGCAAAGGACCTTGTGAAGATGCTGGAGGAAACAGGGTCAAAAGTATCTATATCCACAGTAAAACGAGTCCTATATCGACATAACCTGAAAGGCTGCTCAGCAAGAAAGAAGCCACTGCTCCAAAACTGCCATAAAAAAGCCAGACTACGGTTTGCAACTGCACATGGGAACAAAGATCGTACTTTTTGGAGAAATGTCCTCTGGTCTGATGAAACAAAAATAGAACTGTTTGGCCATAATGACCATCGTTATGTTTGGAGGAAAAAGGGGAAGGCTTGCAAGCCGAAGAACACCATCCCAACCGTGAAGCACGGGGGTGGCAGCATCATGTTGTGGGGGTGCTTTGCTGCAGGAGGGACTGGTGCACTTCACAGAATAGATGGCATCATGAGGGGGGGAAATTATGTGGATATATTGAAGCAACATCTCAAGACATCAGTCAGGAAGTTAAAGCTTGCTCACAAATGGGTCTTCCAAATGGACAATGACCCCAAGCATACTTCCAAAGTTGTGGTAAAATGGCTTAAGGACAACAAAGTCAAGGTATTGGAGTGGCCATCACAAAGCCCTGACATCAATCCTATAGAAAAATTGTGGGCAGAACTGAAAAAGCTTGTGTGAGCAAGGAGGCCTGTATTTGGCTAAGGTGTATGTAAACGGCCGACTTCAACTGTACTTACATACACACATGCACACTTATTGACTCACACACAGGCTCATTAGTGTTTAGTTCCTTAGCACTCTCTATCATCAGATTCTCTACCAGGTGAATATGTATGAAAGCCCGATTGGGAAATGACAATAGTATGTTATTATGGATGGATTGATGGATGGATGGATGGATGGATGGATGGATGGATTGATTGATTGATTGATTGATGGATTGTCATCAGAAGATTGAGGAGTCTCCTATGAAGACTGCCAAACGCCAGAGAGAGAAGGGAGGAGCCTCAGACACAGAGGACACAGACAACAGGACAAGCGCCAAAAAGTCCAAGACCCAGGTGACTTAACTAGTACATCTCATACCAGTGTCTGATGGGTAGCTGTGTGTGTTGAGGAATAGTGTCTAATGTCTTGAATACAGTGGCTTGCAAAAGTATTCAACCCCATTTGCATTTTTCCTATTTTGTTGCCTTACAACCTGGAATTAAAATCATTTTTTGGGGGGGTTTTGTGTCATTTGATTTACACAACATTCCTATCACTTTGAAAAACAAACAAGAAATGTAACAAAAAAACTGAAAACTTGAGCGTGCATAACTATTCACCCCCCCGAAGTCAATACTTTGTAGAGTCAACTTTTGCAGCAATTACAGCTGCAAGTCTCTTGGGGTATGTCTCTATAAGCTTGGCACATCTAGCCACTGGGATTTTTTTACCATTCTCCAAGGCAAAACCGCTCCAGCTCCTTCAAGTTGGATGGGTTCCGCTGGTGTACAGCAATCTTTAAGTCATACCACAGATTCTCAATTGGATTGAGGTCTGGGCTTTGACTAGGCCATTCCAAGACATTTAAATGTTTCCCCTTAAACCATTTGAGTGTTGCTTCAGCAGTATGCTTAGGGTCATTGTCCTGCTGGAAGGTGAATCTCCATCCCAGTCTCAAATCTCGAAGACTGAAACAGGTTTCCCTCAAGAATTTCCCAGTATTTAGCGCCATCCTTCAATTCTGACCAGTTTCGCAGTCCCTACCGATGGAAAAACATCTCCACATTATGATGCTGCCACCACCATGCTTCACTGTGGGATGGTGTTCTCGGGGTGATGGGAGGTGTTGGGTTTGCGCCAGATATAGCGTTTTCCTTCCTGGCCAAAAAGCTACATTTTAGTCTCATCTGACCAGAGTACCTTCTTTCATATGTTTGAGGAGTCTCCCACATGCCTTTTGGCAAACACCAAATGTGTTTGCTTATTTTTTCTTTCAGCAATGGCTTTTGTCTGGGTACTCTTCCATAAAGCCCAGCTCTGTGGAGTGTACGGCTAAAAGTGGTCTTATGGACAGATACTCCAATCTCCACTGTGGAATAGTGTCTAATGTCTGGGGTTGGGCTGTATTCTGGAATAGTGTCTAATGTCTGGGGTTGGGCTGTATTCTGGAATAGTGTCTAATGTCAGGGGTTGGGCTGTATTCTGGAATAGTGTCTAATGTCTGGGGTTAGGCTGTATTCTGGAATAGTGTCTCATGTCTGGGGTTGGTCTGTATTCTGGAATAGTGTCTAATGTCTGGGGTTGGGCTGTATTCTGGAATAGTGTCTAATGTCGGGTTGGGCTGTATTCTGGAATAGTGTCTGTCAGGGGTTGGGCTGTATTCTGGAATAGTGTCTAATGTCTGGGGTTAGGCTGTATTCTGGAATAGTGTCTCATGTCTGGGGTTGGTCTGTATTCTGGAATAGTGTCTCATGTTTGGGGTTGGGCTGTATTCTGGAATAGTGTCTAATGTCTGGGGTTGGGCTGTATTCTGGAATAGTGTCTAATGTCTGGGGTTGGGCTGTATTCTGGAATAGTGTCTAATGTCTGGGGTTGGGCTGTATTCTGGAATAGTGTCTAACGTCTGGGGTTGAGCTGTATTCTGGAATAGTGTCTAATGTCTGGGGTTGGGCTGTATTCTGGAATAGTGTCTAATGTCTGGGATTGGGCTGTATTCTGGAATAGTGTCTAATGTCTGGGGTTGGGCTGTATTCTGGAATAGTGTCTAATGTCTGGGGTTGGTCTGTATACTGGAATAGTGTCTAATGTCTGGGGTTGGGCTGTATTCTGGAATAGTGTCTAATGTCTGGGGTTGGACTGTATTCTGGAATAGTGTCTAATGTCTGGGGTTGGGCTGTATTCTGGAATAGTGTCTAATGTCTGGGGTTGGACTGTATTCTGGAATAGTGTCTAATGTCAGGGGTTGGGCTGCAGTATTGAAATGACTAAAAGGCCAGAGCCTGTATGTACGCTTTAGATACGGACCCTATATGTTATTACAATGCCTATACCAAGCCTATTTGTTCTCTTCCTGGACATCTATTCTCCCAAGTGTAAGGAGATGTGATCATGATGACAACCACTGTGGTATGGAATTCACTGCTCTCTTCCCTGTTCCACAGGAGCTGGGTCGGTCCGACTCGCCGTCTGAATGCGAGGGAGAGGGCGAAGGCGAGAGCTCCGACGGGCGTAGCGTCAACGAGGAGTGTAGCAGTGACGCTAAAGACATTGACCAGGACAACCGCAGCTCCTCGCCCTCCATCCCCAGCCCCCGAGACGGGGAGAGTGACTCGGACTCCTCCGCCCAGCAACAGCTGCTCCTACTGCAGAGACAAGAGAGGGAGAGGGTGAGAGAGGGGCAGTCGCAGCACCCTCTGGTTATCCAGTCCTGTCAGCCAGGGTCCTCCGGTGGTCGCTCCATCACCCCTCCATTACCTTCCACGTCCTCCTCAGCCCCCTCACTGGTCCCCCAGGTCCCACCCTCCTCCACACCCCCCACTTCTCTTCTACCGCCTCCCATGCCCCAACAGGCCGGCCCCCTCTCTCTCATCCAATCAGGGGCGTCGATCCACCCCCAGAGGCGGCCCTCGCCCTCGCCTCATTCTCCGCAGCAGGGGATGTCTCAGGTTCCGCCCCCAGGACCGCCAGGCTCCACGCAGTCGCTACCGAGCACGTTCCACGGCCCGCTGCCCCACCCACTTCAAACTGGCCCCTCTCACCTGCCCCACCCCCACTCCCTGCCCCCTCAAAGCTTCCCATTGGGCCCCCAGTCTCAGGTCCCGCCCTCCCCGCTCCCTCTCAGTCAATTGCAGCAGCCGTCTCACAGGGCCCACACGCCCCCCAGCCAATCATCGTCGTCCCAGGGTGGCTCGTCCAATCAGCCGCCCCGCGAGCAGCCCCTACCCCCCGCCCCTTCCATGTCCATGCCCCACATCAAGCCCCCTCCCACCACCCCCATCCCCCACATGCCCAACCGCGACCCTCAGTCCCACAAACACGGGCCTCCACACCTCTCAGCACCCCCTTTCCCCCAGATGCCCTCCAACCTGCCCCCTCCGCCCGCCCTCAAACCCCTCTCCTCCCTGTCCACCCACCACCCTCCCCCTGCCCACCCTCCTCCCCTCCAGCTCATGCCCCAGGGCCCAGGCCAGCAGCTCCAGCCTCCACCAGCCCAGCCCCCTGTCCTCACCCAGTCCCAGAATCTCCCCCTTTCAGAGAGAGAGAGAGGCAGCCAGCACCACCTTCCTCCTCCTCTACCCCCATCCGGACCGTCACCATCCTCCCACCCCAACACATCCCAACAGTCCCCGTTCCCTCCTCCCCCCTCCTCCTCATCCTCCTCTCTACCGCCAGGCCTCCAGCCCCCCTCCTCCTCCATCTCGATGCCCCTCCCAGCCTCCGTCGGCTCCGCCTGCCCAGGTCCCGCCCTCCCACCCGTACACATCAAGGAGGAACCTCTCGACGAATCAGAGGAGCCCGAGAGCCCTCCGCCCCCTCCGCGGAGCCCCTCTCCCGAGCCTACCATCGTCAACACGCCCAGCCATGCCAGCCAATCAGCACGGTATGATCGCACCCACACACTGTCAGAACACACACACACACACACACACTGTCAGAACACACACACACACACACACACTGTCAGAACACACACACACACACACTGTCAGAACACACACACACACACACACACACACTGTCAGAACACACACACACACACACAGTCTATTTGAATGTGACGACCTGTTGTGCTTCAGTGGCTCTGTCTGTTAGAGGTAGACAGGATCTGTTAATGGAGGTAGGCAGGATCTGTTAATGGAGGTAGGCAGGATCTGTTAATGGAGGTAGGCAAGATCTGTTAATGGAGGTAGGCAGGATCTGTTAATGGCGGTAGACAGGATCTGTTAATGGAGGTAGGCAAGATCTGTTAATGGAGGTAGGCAGGATCTGTTAATGGAGGTAGGAGGATCTGTTAATGGAGGTAGGCAGGATCTGTTAATGGAGGTAGGCAGGATCTGTTAATGGAGGTAGGCAGGATCTGTTAATGGAGGTAGGCAAGATCTGTTAATGGAGGTAGGCAGGATCTGTTAATGGAGGTAGGCAGGATCTGTTAATGGAGGTAGGCAGGATCTGTTAATGGAGGTAGGCAGGATCTGTTAATGGAGGTAGGCAGGATCTGTTAATGGAGGTAGGCAGGATCTGTTAATGGAGGTAGGCAGGATCTGTTAATGGAGGTAGGCAGGATCTGTTAATGGAGGTAGGCAGGATCTGTAAATGGAGGTAGGCAGGATCTGTTAATGGAGGTAGGCAGGATCTGTTAATGGAGGTAGGCAGGATCTGTTAATGGAGGTAGGCAGGATCTGTTAATGGAGGTAGGCAGGATCTGTTAATGGAGGTAGGCAGGATCTGTTAATGGAGGTAGGCAGGATCTGTTAATGGAGGTAGGCAGGATCTGTTAATGGAGGTAGGCAGGATCTGTTAATGGAGGTAGGCGGGATCTGTTAATGGAGGTAGGCGGGATCTGTTAATGGAGGTAGGCGGGATCTGTTAATGGAGGTAGGCGGGATCTGTTAATGGAGGTAGGCGGGATCTGTTAATGGAGGTAGGCGGGATCTGTTAATGGAGGTAGGCGGGATCTGTTAATGGAGGTAGGCGGGATCTGTTAATGGAGGTAGGCGGGATCTGTTAATGGAGGTAGGCGGGATCTGTTAATGGAGGTAGGCGGGGTCTGTTAATGGAGGTAGGCGGGATCTGTTAATGGAGGTAGGCGGGATCTGTTAATGGCGGTAGGCGGGATCTGTTAATGGCGGTAGGCGGGATCTGTTAATGGAGGTAGGCGGGATCTGTTAATGGAGGTAGGCGGGATCTGTTAATGGAGGTAGGCGGGATCTGTTAATGGAGGTAGGCGGGATCTGTTAATGGAGGTAGGCGGGATCTGTTAATGGAGGTAGGCGGGATCTGTTAATGGCGGTAGACAGGATCTGTTAATGGCGGTAGGCAGGATCTGTTAATGGCGGTAGGCAGGATCTGTTAATGGAGGTAGGCAGGATCTGTTAATGGAGGTAGGCAGGATCTGTTAATGGAGGTAGGCAGGATCTGTTAATGGAGGTAGGCAGGGTCTGTTAATGGAGGTAGGCAGGATCTGTTAATGGAGGTAGGCAGGGTCTGTTAATGGAGGTAGGCAGGATCTTCATACAATTAATTAAAATGCCTTGATTTGTATGGAATGTTCAATAGAAACAAAGTTTTAAAAATCCGACGCGTTTCGGCTGCATGGCCTTCGTCAGGGAGTACAAAGAAATAATACAATGTTCTCTTTTGAACAGCTTTTCCAATTAGCCCTAATTTGAAGAGGGAGTGGTTACAAAATGGATTGGACAACACCTAGTAAGCAATACTATTCACATTAAAAAGTCAAATACTGTAGCTATGTTATCATAAAAATACAACTCCAAGCTAGAAGGATCAGAAACACAACACAGGTATGCCGAACGGGTAGGCAATGAAGACTACCCCATGGCAAGGCACTACAAGTCCTTACACCATGGCAACCCTGCCTCCCTACAAGCTATGGGTATTGATCATATTCCGGCCTCTATTAGAAAAGGGGACCGTCTTAAACAGTTAAACCAAAGGGAAAGTTTTTGGATTTACAAACTACAGGCCACTAAATACCCTGGTTTAAATGAAGATATGGATTTACAAACTACAGGCCACTAAATACCCGGGTTTAAATGAAGATATGGATTTACAAACTACAGGCCACTAAATACCCTGGTTTAAATGAAGATATGGATTTACAAACTACAGGCCACTAAATACCCTGGTTTACATGAAGATATGGATTTACAAACTACAGGCCACTAAATACCCTGGTTTACATGAAGATATGGATTTACAAACTACAGGCCACTAAATACCCTGGTTTACATGAAGATATGGATTTACAAACTACAGGCCACTAAATACCCTGGTTTACATGAAGATATGGATTTACAAACTACAGGCCACTAAATACCCTGCTTTACATGAAGATATGGATTTACAAACTACAGGCCACTAAATACCCTGGTTTACATGAAGATATGGATTTACAAACTACAGGCCACTAAATACCCTGGTTTACATGAAGATATGGATTTACAAACTACAGGCCACTAAATACCCTGGTTTAAATGAAGATATGGATTTACAAACTACAGGCCACTAAATACCCAGGTTTAAATGAAGATATGGATTTACAAACTACAGGCCACTAAATACCCTGGTTTACATGAAGATATGGATTTACAAACTACAGGCCACTAAATACCCGGGTTTAAATGAAGATATGGATTTACAAACTACAGGCCACTAAATACCCGGGTTTAAATGAAGATATGGATTTACAAACTACAGGCCACTAAATACCCGGGTTTAAATGAAGATATGGATTTACAAACTACAGGCCACTAAATACCCTGGTTTACATGAAGATATGGATTTACAAACTACAGGCCACTAAATACCCGGGTTTAAATGAAGATATGGATTTACAAACTACAGGCCACTAAATACTCTGGTTTACATGAAGATATGGATTTACAAACTACAGGCCACTAAATACCCGGGTTTAAATGAAGATATGGATTTACAAACTACAGGCCACTAAATACCCTGGTTTACATGAAGATATGGATTTACAAACTACAGGCCACTAAATACCCGGGTTTAAATGAAGATATGGATTTACAAACTACAGGCCACTAAATACCCGGGTTTAAATGAAGATATGGATTTACAAACTACAGGCCACTAAATACCCGGGTTTAAATGAAGATATGGATTTACAAACTACAGGCCACTAAATACCCGGGTTTAAATGAAGATATGGATTTCTCACCATTCCTGTAGGGTTGTGTTAGGTCCATTTGCTGTCATCTAGTGGACATTTTGCTCAATTGCCCTCAGCTATGTTTAGACTGTTGTTGTTCATGTTTGGCTGTGTTCTAGTGTACTATGGAATATATTGCTTTCTTATTCTTCACACTTCTCCCAGACATATTTAAGGTTAGAACTACCTTTCTAAGTGTTCTGATCCTTCTAGCTTGGAGTTGTATTTTTATGATAACATAGCTACAGTATTTGACTTTTTAATGTGAATAGTATGTAGGGCTAATTGGAAAAGCTGTTCAAAAGAGAACATTGTATTATTTCTTTGTACTCCCTGACGAAGGCCATGCAGCCGAAACGCGTCGGATTTTTAAAACTTTGTTTCTATTGAACATTCCATACAAATCAAGGCATTTTAATTAATTGTATGAAGAGTGCCTTGGTCCTCCTTTCTTTTACATCCCATGTCTGTTAATAGAGGTAGTCTGGATCTTTGTTTTTAATCAGATAATAAACTACATCCCATGTCTGTTAATAGAGGTAGTTAGATCTTTGTTTTTAATCAGATAATAAACTACATCCCATGTCTGTTAATAGAGGTAGTCTGGATCTTTGTTTTTAATCAGATAATAAACTACATCCCATGTCTGTTAATAGAGGTAGTCTGGATCTTTGTTTCTAATCAGATAATAAACTACATCCCATGTCTGTTAATAGAGGTAGTCTGGATCTTTGTTTCTAATCAGATAATAAACTACATCCCATGTCTGTTAATAGAGGTAGTCTGGATCTTTGTTTCTAATCAGATAATAAACTACATCCCATGTCTGTTAATAGAGGTAGTTAAGATCTTTGTTTCTAATCAGATAATAAACTACATCCCATGTCTGTTGAAGATGCTTGCCATTTTGATGCATTTAGCACATTTTCTATGCTAATGTGTTTTTTTTTTGTGTGTTTTTTTTATCGTTCATGATTTACAGATTTTAAGACAAGGTGTTCAAGTAGAATATTAATGGCTCATAAATACAAGTCGTATGAGTCTTTTGAGAACTGTGATGTTAGCCATCTGTGAATCCTGGAATATTGCATGTGTATTTCCATTAAGTATTGTTAGCCAAACTCTACATCCTTAGTATATATTAATGTGTATTTCCTTGAAGTATCGTTAGCCAAACAGTGCTTCCTTACAAAATATGAATGTTGTTTCCCCATTGTGTCCCCCTAGGTTCCACAAGCACCTGGACCGTGGGTACAACACGTGTGCTAGAACAGACTTCTACTTTACTCCTCTGGCTGCTTCTAAACTGGCCAAGAAGAGAGAAGAAGCACTGGAGCGGGTCAAGAGAGAGGCCGAGCAGAAAGCCCGGGAGGAGAAGGAGAGGGAGAAGGAACGAGAGAGGGAACGGGAAAGAGAGAAGGAACAGGAGAGAGCTGTGGTGAGGGTTTTGGTGTATTATGTCTCTTAACTTCACACTGGGAATTGAAACCACATTTTGTTCTAAAACCTCCTATATGTTTCTCATTTGCACTAGAGTATTTGTGACCTACCAGCTAGATTAGGTCTTATGTAGCAACATTTGAAATAGTGTTTTTAACATTGGATAAAAGTAGAGACTCAGAGCTAGAAATTGGTATATCATACACTACAGTTGAGGAACAATGGGAAAGTAATTCTGCTTTGAAAGACGATAAAGTTGTAACCTCACTTTTGAGAAAGTGACCCTTGAATGTTTTGGTACCTACTGGAGAGCTCTTTGTCTACACTCATTCAGCATCATTCACACCCTCAGCTTTAGCCCCACCCATCTCTTTAAGGATTTACATATGAGGCCATGTACTAAAGAAACCAAAGATTTCAAGACTAAAGGCTGGTTTATACTACGGGTGTGTTTGTAAATGTAATCTGGAGTGCCAGAGTGTGCTCTGGGCGTTCGTAAATTCAGAACAATTCGCTCTCGAAGCGTTCAGAGTGCACACAGGACCCTCTGGCCGAGGAGTAGAGTTGATCCGAGTGTTCTGTCCTAACAGCAGCAGTCAAGCACCCAAGCTGACTGGCTAACGTTGGCTAGCTTGCTAGCTACTTCCAGACACAAATGAGAGAACAGCTCACTCTGATCATTTTACTCTCCCTAGCAGAGCTGGTTAGGCTGTTTTCATCATATCTAGAGCGTTGGTGACTGCAACTGTGCTGCTGGCAACAATTGAATTACGTTTTTTTGCCAACGTTTACTGACACCGGCCATCTTCAACGGGTGTTGAGCGTTCGTACATTTGTCAGTTATTCTGCTCTCTGGCACACAGACGAGAGTGCTCTGAAGTCAGAGTAGATAACCAGAGCAAATGTACCTGCTGCGTCTATCAACAGTTGTCATAGTGACATCATAAACATTCTATTGAAATGGTTAGTTGCATAGTGAAGTCTTTTGTCTAGACATGTAGCTAGCAGCTGGCTAGCTAGCTAAACAATGAACCATAATCCCAACTCATAACGTTACTACCCTGCATGAATGGTAGCTAACCAACCAGGTTTAATGTTAGCTAGCTAACAAGGCTATAACTAGCAATGCAAATGGCTCTGATATATGAGTAATATTACTACACAGATCATACATGTAACATTAGCTAGCTAACAGTACACTTTAACTTGAAATTAAAATGACTTTCTGAGAAAATTAGAAACGTGCAATATCTGAAAATGTAGTTAGCTAGACTATCTTACCTGTATACATGGATGGATGCTTCTCCCTCTCTGTCACAGATGCCATGTTTGCCCTTAGTTTGAAGATGTAATCCGGAGACAGCTGTTTTATACAACAGCCTTCTGTGTCTTCTCTTTTTGACTCCGTCTGCATATTTGCAATCAAACGCCTGAATTTTCTCCATCTCCTTAGGTTTCATACTCTAATTCCACTGATTTCTAAACTCGGTCCTCCAGAAAGTGGAGAGCAACACTGATGCAGTTCTACTACGTGATGTCTTTATTAAAAGCAGCATTAGAAAGGATTACCTACACATACTGACCAGCTCATATTATAGACAGAAGCCTGTTACATGGCAGACCAATCAGAACTCATCTCTCGGCATGTCCAGCCCACTCATTATCTCAGCCAATCATGACTAGCAGGAAGGTTGCCCTCTTTTTCCATGGCTAAACCATCTAGGCTCCTAATTGAACAGTTTTATTCGTATTTACAGATGGAATACAAGTTTGTTATTAAGGCTCATAAAAGTTCACATGTTCCAGAAGGCATTTCTGCCAAAAAATGCATTTTGATGAAATAAAAACTTTCCGTTCAAACAGCTCTCCTGTGAAGTAGTGACGCGCGATATACATCCAGTTTCCTGAAACCAGTCACATTTGTCTAACCTTTTCCTTACAAACTGTTCCAACTTCCTTAGAACCTGTTGCAACCTATTACATTATAACCTGTTACAACCTATTATAACCTCCTTATAACCTGTTCCAAGCTTACAACATATTGTAACCTCCTTATAATGTTTTACAACCTGTTACAACCTATTATAACCTGTTACAACCACCTTACAACCTATTATAGCCTGTTACAACCACCTTACAACCTATACCCTTCTTACACGTTATACCCTCTTTATAACATGTAATTACCTCCCAGTGTGTGTAACCGCTGTACATATTTATTTGTTCCAGAAAGCCTCCAGTTCGTGTCACGACGGCCGTATGGGTGACCCCCAGATGGGTGGCCCCGCCCACATGCGTCCTCCCTTCGACGGCCCCCCTACCTCCATCGCTGCAGTGCCCCCTTACATCGGCCCTGACACGCCCGCCCTGCGCACCCTCAGCGAGTACGCCCGCCCCCACGTCATGTCCCCGACCAATAGGAACCACCCCTTCTTCGTCTCCCTCAACCCCAACGACCCCCTGATGGCCTATCACATGCCTGGCCTCTACAACGCCGACCCGGGCATGCGGGAGCGCGAGCTGCGAGAGCGGGAGATGAGGGAGAGAGAGATGAGGGAGAGGGAGCTGAGAGAGAGGATGAAGCCTGGGTTCGAACACAAACCCCCAGAGCTAGAAGGCATGCACCCTTCGGCTAACCCCATGGAGCACTTCGCCCGACACGGGGCCATCTCCTTACCATCCATGGCAGGACCGCACCCCTTCGCCTCCTTCCACCCAGGTCTCAACCCCCTGGAGAGAGAGCGTTTGGCGTTGGCCGCGGGACCCCAGCTCAGACCAGACATGAGCTACCCGGAGCGGCTGGCGGCGGAGAGGCTGCACGCCGAGAGGATGGCGGCGGTGGCCAACGACCCTATCGCCAGGCTTCAGATGTTCAACATCACACCTCATCACCACCAGCACTCCCACATCCACTCACACCTGCACCTTCACCAGCAGGACTCCTTGCACCAAGGTGACACACCTGGCCATACAGAAACATTTATTACTAGATTAAGATCAAGTTTAAGTTTATTTACCACCTTCTTGTGAAGCATTTATATCACAACTTCAGCATCACCTCATTTCTGATTTAAAACAATACTGTAAGCAAATATGGCAATATATATATTTATATTTATATTTTATTTATATATACCATAGACTGATAGTTACTGCTATCTGGGTGTCAGGTTACTGCTACTATCTGGGTGTCAGGTTACTGCTATCTGGGTGTCAGGTTACTGCTATCTGGGTGTCAGGTTACTGCTGCTATCTGGGTGTCAGGTTACTGCTACTATCTGGGTGTCAGGTTACTGCTACTATCTGGGTGTCAGGTTACTGCTGCTATCTGGGTGTCAGGTTACTGCTATCTGGGTGTCAGGTTACTGCTACTATCTGGGTGTCAGGTTACTGCTACTATCTGGGTGTCAGGTTACTGCTACTATCTGGGTGTCAGGTTACTGCTACTATCTGGGTGTCAGGTTACTGCTGCTATCTGGGTGTCAGGTTACTGCTACTATCTGGGTGTCAGGTTACTGCTACTATCTGGGTGTCAGGTTACTGCTACTATCTGGGTGTCAGGTTACTGCTACTATCTGGGTGTCAGGTTACTGCTACTATCTGGGTGTCAGGTTACTGCTATCTGGGTGTCAGGTTACTGCTACTATCTGGGTGTCAGGTTACTGCTATCTGGGTGTCAGGTTACTGCTACTATCTGGGTGTCAGGTTACTGCTATCTGGGTGTCAGGTTACTGCTATCTGGGTGTCAGGTTACTGCTACTATCTGGGTGTCAGGTTACTGCTACTATCTGGGTGTCAGGTTACTGCTATCTGGGTGTCAGGTTACTGCTACTATCTGGGTGTCAGGTTACTGCTATCTGGGTGTCAGGTTACTGCTACTATCCGGGTGTCAGGTTACTGCTACTATCTGGGTGTCAGGTTACTGCTACTATCTGGGTGTCAGGTTACTGCTACTATCTGGGTGTCAGGTTACTGCTATCTGGGTGTCAGGTTACTGCTACTATCTGGGTGTCAGGTTACTGCTACTATCTGGGTGTCAGGTTACTGCTGCTATCTGGGTGTCAGGTTACTGCTACTATCTGGGTGTCAGGTTACTGCTACTATCTGGGTGTCAGGTTACTGCTACTATCTGGGTGTCAGGTTACTGCTACTATCTGGGTGTCAGGTTACTGCTACTATCTGGGTGTCAGGTTACTACTATCTGGGTGTCAGGTTACTGCTACTATCTGGGTGTCAGGTTACTGCTACTATCTGGGTGTCAGGTTACTGCTACTATCTGGGTGTCAGGTTACTGCTACTATCTGGGTGTCAGGTTACTGTTGTGTCATGTAGTCTCTGTATTGTATCATGATAAACTGTATGTATAAGTGTACACTGACCAGGTGGTGTTCTGACTCTGTGCAGGCGGTGGTGAATGTCTTGTGTGCCCTCCAGGTTCGGGGGGGCACCCCCTCGTAGACCCCCTGGCAGGAGGCCCGCATCTCGCCCGCTTTCCCTACCCGCCCGGCGCAATCCCCAACCCCCTCCTGGGACAGAACCCACACGAACATGAGATGCTGCGACACCCCGTCTTCGGTAAGAACAATCTAGAGCATATCAATGTCAGACCTTATTTTCACTGTACTGAGCCGAGCCGTACTGAGCCGAACCGTACTGAACCGAGCCGTACTGAGCCGAGCCGTACTGAGCCGAGCCATACTGAGCCGAGCCGTACTGAGCCGAGCTGAACCGAGCCGTACTGAGCCGAGCCGTGCCGAGCCGTTCCGAGTCCAGCCAAGCTGTACTGAGCCGTACTGAGCCGAGCCGTACTGAACCGAGCCGTGCTAAGCCGAGCCGTGCTAAGCCGAGCCGTGCTAAGCCGAGCCGTGCTAAGCCGAGCCGTGCCGTTCCGAGTCCAGCCAAGCTGTACTGAGCCGTACTGAGCCGAGTCTAGCCAAGCTGTACTGAGCCGTACTGAGCCGTACTGAGCCGTACTGATCTGGCTCCGTCACACAAATCGTAGTTGTTAGAATAGGGCTGAAAAGGACAATGTCAAAAGAAATTCATTATCTATATAAAAGTATGTGGACACCCCTTCAAACTTTTTCAGCCACTCCTGTTGCTGACAGACATGTAAAATCGAGCACACAGCCATGCATTCTCCATAGACAAACATTGGCAGTAGAATGGCCTCACTGAAGAGCTCAGTGACTTTCAACGGGCACTGTCATAGGATGCCACCTTTCCAACAAGTCAGTTTGTCAAATTTCTTCCCTGCTAGAACTGCCCTGGTCAACTGTAAGTGCTGTTATTGTGAAGTGGATACGTCTAGGAGCAACAACGGCTCAGCTGCGAAGTGGTAGGCCACATAAGCTCACCGAACGGGACTGGGGACTGCTGAAGCGTGTAGTGCGTAAAAATAGTCTGTCTGTCGGTTGCAGCACTCACTACTGAGTTCCAAACTCCCTCTGGAAGCAACGTCAGCTAAATAACTGTTTGTCGGGAGCTTCATGAAATGGTCTGAGAAACGCGTTCTCTGGAGTGATGAATCAGCAATGTTCCAACATCTAGTGGAAAGCCTTCCCAGAAGAGTGGAGGTCTGTTATAGCAGCAAAAGGGGAGACCAACTCCATATTAATGCCCCTGATTTTTGAATGAGATGTTGGGACGAGCAGGTGTCCACATACTTTTGGTAATGTGGTATATCCGAGTCAGAACAGTTTAGTCTGGGTCGACTCTATAGTGTGACAAGGGATTTATCCACCGGTGGCGTCTCTATTGGCAGTCAAGCCCATGGCCTGATCCTGTTGCGTTCCTCTCCAGGTACTCCGTACCCCCGGGACCTTCCTCCCCAGATGTCCGCAGCCCACCAGCTCCAGGCCATGCATGCACAGTCTGCAGAGCTGCAGCGGCTAGCTATGGAACAGCAGTGGCTGCATGGACATCATCACATGCACGGTGGTCCACTTCCTGGACAAGAGGACTATTACAGGTCAGAGAGACACACCTACTGAAATCACACACGCTGTAACACACTTAACCACTTACACACACACACACACTTCATCATACACGTTGACATTTCAACACATTCACTACACACTGACTGACAGAAGAGGTAAAGACTGGTAAAGACTGCTCTAGACAGCATCAGTCCTTAGATGGACTTTAAAATAAGAATAATTACATTAAATTAGATTTACAGAACAAATATTAAACATAATATAAAATGGTTAATCTGTGGTTATAAATTCTTGTTGCTAATTTAAAAAGATTTTCATTTTCATTTGTGTGATTTCTGTAAGATCATGCAGACGTTTCAAGTGATCTCGAGTTCCAGAAATGGACTCCTTTTACAGAAAAACCTGATGGCAAGTGATGTTTTACCTTAAGAAGTTACTCTGCACTTTGCATTTTCAGAGTGTGAAGCCTATAGAGTCTATATATATATATATATATCTAGACTGAATGTAGTCACTGTTGTACATGGGGTTGTGGAGCAAGTCTGTATTAACATTTTAAGTTTGGCATTGGACAAATTATACAGACCATTATCCAAATTTGGCATATTACGTTTCTTTGCAATTTTACTGATGTGGTGAATTCTAAAGTTGTTAAATGCATGCTTGTACAAGGATTTCAGCGGCTTTGTTCCAGATTCTCCAGCTTGTCACCAACTTGTAATACAATACCACCTGTGAAAATATCAGTGTGTGGATATAATTTTGGTAGTGGTGCAGGGACATGGATGTATTTCTATACAATCCGTGGGGATGCTGACGTGTGTTTGTTCATTTGTGTTTTTAGCCGGCTGAAGAAGGAAAGCGACAAGCAACTGTAACCGACCAATGGGGACGCAGAGACGCAGGAAGTTGCCTAGGACACAGGAAGTACAGGAACAGGAAGTAGTTACAGAGCAGTCTGTCAGTCAGAGGAACTCTACCTCCGCTCCTCCAAACATTTCCCGTTACGAAGAACAACAAAAAGTGATTTTTCTGTTGTCTGTTGTCCTTCCCTGTCCGTGGGTTTTCATTTTCTTTTTGTTAAGGACATTGAGAGACTTTGTTTGGTGTAACTATAGCCTTCTAGTAGTGGCACCGACTTCAAGACTGACTGTGACTTTCCTGCATGAAAACTCCTCTAAAGCTTCCACAACATGTTTGTAGGTAGCACACGTTCACTGTGCTAGTCGATGGAAAGGAGCGCTCCAGACATTATATCCACGGAAAGATTCAAAACAAAGTGCTATTGTTATTTTAATACATTGTTGGAGGTTTTCATAATTTGAAGGAAAAGCTGCAGCATGGCATTTTTTTGAGTCTGTAAATAGTATATATATATACATATAATTATTATTATTATTATAATTGTTACTAGGTGTGGACTCTGAACCAAGTCATTTATAAACCTCCAATATGTTACTGTGTTATAAAGCATTATGCCTTGTTTTAACGGGGGGGGGGGGGGGGGGGGGCAACAAAGCATTAATAGAACAGCCAAAGGGTGTTCAGCGAGGATTCCAGTCCTGTGGTGTGGGGTACCTCAGAGAGCTGTATAGTCCCAGACTCTCACGTACACAAGACTGTCCCATCCACCTCCTTTCATTAGACACCTCTTGACAAGCACCATATTGTCAGACAGAATGCCTGAACTTACTGGGTTGAGTTAATGATTTGAGACCCTTGAAGAGGACTGAGTCATCAATGGATCAGCATATCCCCTGTCCTGTCCTGCCCTGCCCTGCCCTGCCCTGTCCTGCCCTGCCCTGCCCTGCCCTGCCCTGCCCTGTCCTGCCCTGTCCTGTCCTGCCCTGTCCTGTCCTGCCCTGCCCTGCCCTGTCCTGCCCTGCCCTGTCCTGCCCTGTCCTGCCCTGCCCTGTCCTGTCCAATACCCTGATGCAGACACCATCTATTGTACTCAAAGGAAGACTAGATAGAATCCCTCAGTTACTACTCTCTGGATGTTAGGTTACTACTCTGTGTGGAAGACTAGATAGAATCTCTCAGTGCTTTTAATTGGTTTTGACACTCTACTCAACATCAGTATTGAGTCAACATAATTAAAAAACATTTAAAGTTTATAGGCAGATTTTTAAACCTGTTTCACATTTTCTTCTACAATGTTTTAAATTGTCTTGGTGTCTTCAAGCTACACTGAGGCCCCAACATGTGTTCTGATCTGACTGTGGGTGAGTAGACTTGTACAAGGGTGCTAGAGGGAACTACGGGTGGTGGTGGTGGTGGTGATGTTAACCCTGGTTTCCTCACTCCTCTATTTGTCCAAGTGTGGCTGCTACAGCAAGACTTTTCTAGCCTGGTATATTTGTGCTGTCTTGACAACTCCTAGGGTACCAGGCTAGTGGTTCTCCTCCATGAGGGGATCCTAATATAATGTGTGCTGTGCTGCCATATTCACTGTGACTAACAGGCCTGGCTACATGGGTCCAGTACTGGTACCACACACTATCTAACAGGCCTGGCTACATGGGTCCAGTACTGGTACCACACACTATCTAACAGGCCTGGCTACATGGGAGGACGTGGGTCCAGTACTGGTACCAGACACTATCTAACAGGCCTGACTACATGGGTCCAGTACTGGTACCACACACTATCTAACAGGCCTGGCTACATGGGAGGACGTGGGTCCAGTACTGGTACCAGACACTATCTAACAGGCCTGACTACATGGGTCCAGTACTGGGTCCAGATTCTAGGCAGTGGAGATGTAATGTTGGTGGTCGTATTGCCTCCAGGCTCTCGCTGTTGTCCCCTGCTGGCTGGTCAGCCGTCCCCTCAGCCTGCACAGCTTCTCCTGGCCTCCCCTTCAATGCCGGGGGTGTTGAGTGTACTGTACGCCATGCCATTGGCTGTTCTGTTCAGTTCACCTGACCGTCATAGCAGTCTACTGGCTGTTAGCTCTCACCTATCCTATGTTAGCCTATGGTCGAGTTCCTTCTACTCCTCTCTGGTCCGTCCATGTGCTCTGTTTGTCTGGCTGTTCAATGCACATTCACTCATCTCATGTACTCCTCTTCATCTGCTGCCTCCTCTTCTTTCTGACACCCTCCTCCTCCGCTTTCTGACACCCTCCTCTTCTTTCTGATACCCTCCTCTTTCTGACACCCTCCTCCTCTTTCTGACACCCTCCTCCTCTTTCTGACACCCTCCTCCTCCGCTTTCTGACACCACTCCTCTTCTTTCTGACACCCTCCTCTTCTTTCTGATACCCCCTCCCCTGCCCCCCTCTTTCTGACACCCTCCTCCTCTTTCTGACACCCTCCTCTTCTTTCTGACACCCTCCTCTTCTTTCTGATACCCTCCTCCTCTTTCTGACACCCTCCTCTTCTTTCTGACACCCTCCTCCCTCTTCCTCTGACACCCTCCTCCTCCTCTTTCTGTCACCCTCCTCCCTCTTCCTCTGACACCCTCCTCCCTCTTTCTGACACCCTCCTCCTCCTTCCTCTGACACCCTCCTCCTCCTCTTTCTGTCACCCCCTCCTCCTCTTTCTGACACCCTCCTCCTCTTTCTGACACCCTCCTCCTCTTCCTGACACCACCCTCCTCTTCCGTCTCTCCTCTCCTCCAAACCCTTGGATGTTAGGTGTTGTCAATGGTTTTTCTTCTCATTTCCAAGCAGCAATAGCAGAATGTCTATACGTTCTGACCGGCTAAGATTTATATCTATAACTGGTATCTTGAAGCATATTGTATATATTAGTAGTCACCATGGGGATGACGACATGACAATGTAAACACAAAGTAGAAATAATACGATAAAGTGAGTTCTGTGTTCTCTCTCCATTTGAGTATTTTGTAATTTTTTTGAAAAATGTGTGGAATTAAAATAAACGACTATGTTACACCACAAAACATCTTATTGGTTTTCATTTAGACACTATTTACATTATTCGAAACAGTAGCTGTTGGTAGTGCATGCTGGGAAATGTTATCGTCATTAGTGGACACTAAAAATGCAATCTGTGGCGGCGTACTTCAACGACGACGGCTGTCATTTTGAGAAGAAGACATTCCTCTACTGCTCCTCCAGAGATAATGTAGCCTGGTGAATCCAGACTGAATGTTACTCCGGAGATAATGTGTAGCCTGGTGAATCCAAACGGAATGTTACTACGGAGATAATGTGTAGCCTGGTGAATCCAAACGGAATGTTACTACGGAGATAATGTGTAGCCTGGTGAATCCAAACTGAATGTTACTACGGAGATAATGTGTAGCCTGGTGAATCCTAACTGAATGTTACTCCAGAGATAATGTAGCCTGGTGAATCCAGACTGAATGTTACTACGGAGATAATGTGTAGCCTGGTGAATCCAAACGGAATGTTACTACGGAGATAATGTGTAGCCTGGTGAATCCTAACTGAATGTTACTCCAGAGATAATGTAGCCTGGTGAATCCAGACTGAATGTTACTCCGGAGATAATGTGTAGCCTGGTGAATCCAAACTGAATGTTACTCCGGAGATAATGTAGCCTGGTGAATCCAAACTGAATGTTACTACGGAGATAATGTAGCCTGGTGAATCCAAACTGAATGTTACTACGGAGATAATGTGTAGCCTGGTGAATCCAAACTGAATGTTACTCCGGAGATAATGTGTAGCCTGGTGAATCCAAACTGAATGTTACTCCGGAGATAATGTGTAGCCTGGTGAATCCAAACTGAATGTTACTCCGGAGATAATGTAGCCTGGTGAATCCAAACTGAATGTTACTACGGAGATAATGTAGCCTGGTGAATCCAAAATGAATGTTACTCCGGAGATAATGTGTAGCCTGGTGAATCCAAACTGAATGTTACTCCAGAGATAATGTGTAGCCTGGTGAATCCAAACTGAATGTTACTCCGGAGATAATGTGTAGCCTGGTGAATCCAAACTGAATGTTACTCCAGAGATAATGTGTAGCCTGGTGAATCCAAACGGAATGTTACTCCAGAGATAATGTAGCCTGGTGAATCCAGACTAAAAGTTATGTTGATTAATATTTTTGGAGAAAAAAAATGAAATGGTGTTTAATCTGGATTCACTAGGCTAGAAATGATGACCTGTTCCTTAAAATCCCTCTACTCCCGAGGCTGTCATGATCATGTGAGAACTGCTGCTTTGTCAGGAGGTGATGCCTGTTGTTTAGCTCAGTGGCTCACCTACCCACAAGACACACAAGGAAACAACAGAGAGAGCTCAGAGTGGCAGCCCCGCTGGCTGGTTGAATAAATTATTGAATCTCCTCTTCAATGGAATGACTGTGACACAATGTCAACCCAAATCACATCCTCACCATAATCTGGTGGTGTACCCCTCTGGCATGGGGGAGGACACACACACAGACAAATATGGTCTGAAAACATTATTGGTATGACTTGCAATGTGAAAGGATGCTGTTGTCTGTCTTGTCTAAAAGATCTTGATACAGAGTCTCATCCTCAGTCTTTTCTCTCCCTCTTTCCTCACGCCCCAGCAGTCTGCTGACTGTCACGCTGTGTGGCAGCGTGGAGGCTAGTGGCTACATACTGTAAGCTCGTTCAGTTGGAAGTTATCTCTAGTTCTGTCCTACAGCGGGTAGGTCTGACAGGCTGCCCTACGGCTGGGCGTCTAGTCTTAAAGTGCTTTGTTGTCAAAGGATCCTGGTGGAGAAGGAGATTTCAGAGGCATGGAAATGTCACTTCAGATTATGCATATTTGACAGGTTCAAGTGACATGTCTTCCCTGCGGCTCAGTTGATAGAGCATGGTGTTTGCAACGCCAGGGTTGTGGGTTCAATTCCCACGGGGGGCCAGTACAAAAAAAAATGCATGAAATGGAATGTATTCATTCACTACTGTAAGTCGCTCTGGATAAGAGCGTCTGCTAAATGACTAAAATGTAAATGTAAAAAAATGTAAATTCAGATTATGCATGTTTGACAGGTTCAAGTGAAATGAGAACAGAAGTATAAAATAATGACCCATTTCTTCTAAATCATGATCTGAAAGGAGAAAATGGTCCTAGATCAGCATTGTGAGATGATTTATGAGTACTGGCCATGATACTAATTTCCTGTTTGTCATCTAAACATGCCTGTTAAGCAATATTTACACAACCGGTCAAAGGTGTTAGAACACCTACTCATTCAAGGGTTTTAATTTATTTTCTACTATTTTTCTACATTGTAGAATAATAATGAAGACATCAAAACTATGAAATGACACATATGGAATCATGTAGTAACCAAAAAAGTGTTAAACAAATCAAAATATGTTTTATATTTGAGATTCTTATAAGTAGCCACACTGTCTTGATGACAGTTTTGCACATTCTTGGCATTCTCTCAACCAGCTTCATGAGGTAGTCACCTGGAATGCATTTAAATGAACAGGTGTGCTTTGTTAAAAGTTATTTTGTGGATCTTTTTTCCTTGTTAATGCGTCTGAGACAATCAGTTGTGTTGTGACAAGGTGGGGGGGGGTATACAGAAGATAGCCCTATTTGGTAAAAGACCAAGTCCATATTATGGCAAGAACAGCTCAAATAAGCAAAGAGAAATGACAGTGCATCATTACTTCAAGACATGAAGGTCCGTCAATACAGAAAATTTCAAGAAATTTGAAAGTTTCTTCAAGTGCAGTCGCAAAGATGACCCCCCAAAGAACATGGCTGACATTTTACATTCTCCCAACCAATTGTGCTATTTTGTTATTTTTGGGGGGAAACTTATTTTTTAATTTATTGTTTACATAATGTTGCTTATGACCAAAAATAACTGCTGGACATCAGAAAAGCGATTACTCACCGTGGACTGGAAGAAACTTTTTCCTTTAACAAGTCCGATGAGATGGATATCCTGCTTTCACTGGAACAGGCCCAGGCCTTTTGCGTGAAGAAAAGCCGGAAAAGCGGATGCAGATTGGGGAACCTTCTGAGAATCCGGAGGCGAGCGAGTAAACTCCCAATGCCTTCCATTCTTCTTGCTAACGTGCAATCATTGGAAAATAAAATTGATGACCTATTAAGATTATCCTACCAACGGGACATTAAAAACTGTAACATCTTATGTTTCACCGAGAAGTGGCTGAACAACGATACGGACAATATAGAGATAGCGGGATTTTCCATAAACCGGCAGAACAGAGACGCTACCTCTGGTAAGACGAAGGGTGGGGGTTTGTGTCTTTTTGTCAATAACAGCTGGTGCGTGATGTCTAATATTAAAGAAGTCTCGAGGTATTGCTCGCCTGAGGTAGAGTACCGCATGATAAGCTGTAGACCACATTATCTACCAAGAGAGTTCTCATCTATATTATTCGTAGCCGTCTATTTAACACCACAAAACAAAGCTGGCACTAAGACCGCTCTCAAACCAACTCTGAGGCCATGAGCAAAGAAGAAAATGCTCACCTAGAAGCGGCGCTCCTAGTGGCCGGGGACGTTAATGAAGGCAAACTTAAATCAGTTTTACCAAATTTTTACCAACATGTCACGTGCAACCAGGGGAAAGAAATCCTAGACCACCTTTACTCCACACACAGAGATGCATACAAACTCTCTCCCGCCCTCCATTTGGCAAATCTGACCATAATTCTATCCTCCTGATTCCTGCTTACAAGCAAAAACTAAAGCAGGAAGTACCAGTGACTCGCTAAATACGGAAGTGGTCAGATGACACGGATGCTACACTACAGGACTGTTTTGCAGCACAGACTGGAATATGTTCCGGGATTCATCCATTGGCATTGAGGAACACACCACCTCAGTCATCGGCTTCATCAATAAGTGCATCGATGAAGTCGTCCCCACAGTGTCTGTACGTACATATACCCGAAAAAAGCCATGGATTACAGGCAACATCCGCATCGAGCTAAAGGCTAGAGCTGCCGCTTTCAAGGAGCAGGAGACTAATCCGGACGCTTATAAGAAATCCTGCTCTGTCCTCAGACGAACCATCAAACAAGCAAAGCGTCAATACAGGGTTAAGACTGAATCCTACTTCACCAGCTCTGACGCTCGTCGGATGTGGCAGGGCTTGAAAACTATTACGGACTACAAAGGCAAACCCAGACGCGAGCTGCCCAGTGACGCGAGCCTATCAGATGAGCTAAATGCCTTTTATGCTCCCTTCAAGGCAAGCAACACTGAAGCATGCACGAGAGCACCAGCTGTTCTGGATGACTGTGTGATAACGCTCTCGGTAGCCGATGTGAACAAAACCTTTAAACAGGTCAACATTCACAAAGCCGCTGGGACAGAAGTATTACCAGGACGTGTACTCAAAGCATGAGCGGACCAACTGTCAAGTGTCTTCACTGACATTTTCAACCTCTCCTTGACCGAGTCTGTAATACCTACAGTTGAAGTCGGAAGTTTACATACACCTTAGCCAAATACATTTAAACTCAGTTTTTCCACAATTCCTGACCTTAAATCCTAGTAAAAATTCCCTGTCTTAGGTCAGTTAGGATCACCACTTTATTTTAAGAATGTGAAATGTCAGAATAATAGTAGAGAGAGTGCTTTTTTTCAGCTTTTATTTCTTTCATCACATTCCCAGTGGGTCAGAAGATTGCATACATTCAATTAGTATTTGGTAGCATTGCCTTTAAATTGTTTAACTTGGGTCAAACGTTATGGGTAGCCTTCCACAAGCTTCCCACAATAAGTTGGGTGAATTTTGGCCCATTCCTCCTGACAGAGCTGGTGTAACTGAGTCAGGTTTGTAGGCCTCCTTGCTCACACACACTTTTTCAGTTCTGCCAACAATTTTTCTATGGGATTGAGGTCATGGCTTTGTGATGGCCACTCCAATACCTTGACTTTGTTGTTCTTAAGCCATTTTGCCACACCTTTGGAAAAATGCTTGGGGTCATTGTCCATTTGGAAGACCCATTTGCGACCAAGCTTTAACTTCCTGACTGATGTCTTGAGATGTTGCTTCAATATATCCACATAATTTTCCTCCTCATGATGCCATCTATTTTGTGAAGTGCACCAGTCCCTCCTGCAGCAAAGCACCTCCACAACATGATGCTGCCACCCCGTATTTCACGGTTGGGATGGTGTTCTTCGGCTTGCAAGCCTCCCCTTTTTCCTCCAAACATAACGATGGTCATTATGGCCAAACAGTTCTATATTTGTTTCATCAGACGACATTTCTCCAAAAACTACGATCTTTGTCCCCATGTGCAGTTGCAAATCGTAGTCTGGCTTTTTTATGGTGGTTTTGGAGCTGTGGCTTCTTCCTTGCTGAGCAGCCTTTCAGGTTATGTCGATATAGGACTCGTTTGACTGTGGATATAGATACTTTTGACCCTGTTTCCTCCAGCATCTTCACAAGGTCCTTTGTAGCTGTTCTGGGATTGATTTGCGCTTTTCGCACCAAAGTACGTTCATCTCTAGGAGACAGAACACGTCTCCTTCCTGAGCGGTATGACAGCTGTGTGGTCCCATGGTGTTTATACTTGCGTACTATTGTTTGTACAGATGAAAGTGGTACCTTCAGGCGTTTGGAAATTGCTCCCAAGGATGAACTAGACTTCTGGAGGTCTACAATTTATTTTCTTGGCTGATTTCTTTTGATTTTCCCATGATATCAAGCAAAGAGGCACTGAGTTTGAAGGTAGGCCTTGAAATACATCCACAGGTACACCTCCAATTGACTCAAATGATGTCAATTAGCCTACCAGAAGCTTCTAAAGCCATGACATAATTTTCGGGAGTTTTCCAAGCTGTTTAAAGGCACAGTCAACTTAGTGTATATAAACTTCTTACTCACTGGAGTTGTGATACAGTGAATTATAAGTGAAATAATCTGTCTGTAAACAATTGTTGGAGAAATTACTTATGTCATGCACAAAGTAGATGTCCTAACCGACTTGCCAAAACTATAGTTTGTTAACAAGAAATTTGTGGAGTGGTTGAAAAATGAGTTTTAATGACTCCAACCTAAGTGTGTGTAAACTTCCCACTTCAACTGTATATGTTTCAAGCAGACCATCATAGTCCCTGTGCCCAAGGAAGCGAAGGTAACCTGCCTAAATGATTTCTGCCCCGTGGCACTCACGTCGGTAGCCATGAAGTGCTTTGAAAGGCTGGTCATGGCTCACATCAACAGCATCCTCCCGGACACCCTAGACCCACTCCAATTCGCATACCGCCACAACAGATCCACAGATAATGTGATCTCAATCGCACTCCACACTGCCCTTTCTCACCTGGACAAAAGGAACACCTACAGTGGGGCAAAAAAGTATTTAGTCAGCCACCAATTGTGCAAGTTCTCCCTCTTAAAAAGATTAGAGAGGCCTGTAATTTTCATCATAGGTACACGTCAACTATGACAGACAAAATGAGAAAGAAAATCCAGAAAATCACATTGTAGGATTTTTTATGAATTATGAAAATTACAGGCCTCTCTCATCTTTTTAAGTGGGAGAACTTGCACAATTGGTGGCTGACTAAATACTTTTTTGCCCCACTGTATGTGAGAATGCTGTTCATTGACTACAGCTCAGCGTTCAACACCATAGTGCCCTCAAAGCTCATCACTAAGCTAAGGACTCTGGGACTAAACACCTCCCTCTGCAACTGGATCCTGGACTTCCTGACGGACCGCCCCCAGGTGGTAAGAGTAGGCAACAACACGTCTGCCACGCTGATCCTTAACACTGAGGCCCCTCAGGGGTGAGTACTTAGTCTCCTTCTGTATTTCCTGTTCAACCACGACTGTGTGGCCAAACACGATTCCAACACCATCATTAAGTTTGCTGACGACACAACAGTGGTAGGCCTGATCACAGACAATGATGAGACGGCCTATAGGGAGGTGGTCAGAGACCTGTCAGTATGGTGCCAGGACAACAACCTCTCAATGTGAGCAAGACAAAGGAGCTTATCGTGGACTACAGGAAAAGGCGGGCCGAACAGGCCCCCATTAACATCGATGGTGCTGTAGTGGAGCGGGTCGATAGTTTCAAGTTCCTTGGTGGCCACATTACCAACGAACTTTCATGTTCCAAGCATACCAAGACAGTCGTGAAGAGGGCACGACAAAAACTTTTCCCCATCAGGAGACTGAAAAGATTGGCATGACCACCCCAACATACATGTGTCCCATAATCCCCAAATGTTCAACAGTCTTTTTAGCCAAGCACTTTACTATACATAAAGCAACAGCAAAACACAGTAGTCCTACCAGAAGTGGAACAATCATGGCAGACAGGAACAGCATTACCTTACCCATCACGTTTCCAAATACACCATTAAACCAGTGTCCAATTTGGTCAAAGATGTTGACAGCTTTTCCCAGAGTACCTCCTAATTTAGCCAGGTCATTAATAATAGCTGTCATGTTGTCAGAGGAGTCAGGAAGCAACATGACACAGTAATCCTCATCGTCTATTCCAAGGGACCTGTAGGCCCCTCCGTCTTCAGCCAATATGTGCCATTTCATCTCTGGTCACTTCTGCCTTCAAATTCTTCACATCTAGTGACAACTGAGTAAAACTCTGCTTTATCAAATTAGTAAGGGCCTGCATGGAGTATGTCAAATTGTTAATCCATTTACCCTTTACTACAACTTCCCATGCTGCTTCCCTCCCCCTAGTGACCAACATCAGAATAGTATAATTGCTGTTTCTTTATCGAACCCTGGTATTGTTCCTTTGCATAAAATGGTGTAATCCACATCCAAAATCATTCTTTCCAGTTGGTACTGCCTGGGTTCCCCACAGAGAGGCTGTGGAGGTGGGTTTCTGGAAAATCATACCCGTGTGCCAGATGTGTTCCCCTTCCCCTGTAATCCGATGTATGTCACTGCTTTCACCCATTTATTATTCTCCACATCCCGCATCCACAAAGGGAAATAGTAAGATTTGAATAGCAACAAATACCCTGCATGTGTTTCCATGGGTGCGATTTTCTTGTTTCACATCCATAGTGTGTGTGTGTGTGTGTGTATGATGGTGTCCTCGACATCTGAAGACTCTTCAGATGGTCAGAGCATCTGGATCCTCACCTGGGATTGGTTCTGCTGCTTTCCTAGTGTGAGAGTGGAGAAAACTTACAACAGAAGTTAGTTCCTTCATGTACTCAAGATGGTCACACTGTGTCTCAGTTATGTCTATCTGTCGGTCAGTCATAGGTCTCACCTCTGGGGTGTTCATTGGTCATCTTGTTAACATTTCATAAGGTGTACACCCACTAACTTTGTTCAGCCTGATGCTCATTTTTATGAGGACAAGAGGTAATCCCTCTACCCATGTCATTCCTGTGGAATGGCATAGTTTGACAAGGGAGCCTTTCAGGGTCTGATTATCCCTCTGAGTAACTCCCGTTACTCCGCTGGTGATAGATGGACACAAACTTCTGGTCAACACCCATTATTTTGGCCATTTGGGCAACCACATCTCCTGTGAGATGGGTCCCATTGTCTGCTGACAAAACCTCAGGCACTCCGAACCTGGGTATGATTTCCCTGGCTATCAATTTTGCAACTGTTCGCGCAACACAGTTGGTGGTTCCACCCACCTGGTGAACCTGTCAATTATCACCAGGCAGTATCTCTTTCTTTATTTTCACTTTACCATGTCTATGAAATCCATAGCTAGGTGGACAAAAGGTCCTTTTGGAGTGGGGAACTTCCCTGGTTGCAGTGGAGTTCCCTTGTCTATGTTATATAACAAACATGTCGCGCAACGATAAATTAACTGTTTTACATACTGATTCAAATTTTGGCAAAACCATTGGGCCGAAATCTTCTCCTCCTAAATCTTCTCCTCCTCCATATGCCCCTTTGAACGAATGGCGCACTCCATGAGCCAATCTGCAAATATTAAAGATCATCGGTTGATGGTCAACAGGGCATGCCATACAAAAGATGTAGCCATAAGCCAGACCTAGGACAGAGAGCACACCCTCTCTCCCTCCACACCTGGTGACTGAGAATATCAGCCTGCTGCTGTTACTCAAGATCAGTAGTTTCAAATGACACAAACGACAAGAAAAAATAAAATGCATGTGTGTGACAACGGGAAGCAGCGAATTTGGCCGGCCTCATCAGCTATGTTGTTACCAATTCTAGCATAATCACACCAACACGTGTGTGCCTCAGCCTTAACAATAGCCAATGCGTTAGGTTTTCACATAGCTTCAATCACCTGTTCAACATAAGGTCTGTTTTTAATAGGTGTATCTGTGGTTTTAGTCAACTCTTCTCGCTCTCCAAATCCCACACCATGACAAACAAACCCCACTAGCATATGCTGAGTCTGAGAAGACAGTAAAGGCCCTTCCCTTCCCCCAATTCACAAGCTGTGTTCCGAGCTAATAAATCTGTCTGTTGCACTGATAAATGGTTTGGTAGGGGCCTTATAACCTCAATATCACCTCCCACATCTACTACAGCTAATCCTACATGTTTCTTCCCTGTGCTTTGATCTATATGAGCAGAACCATCAACAAACAGCACCATGTCAGAGTCAAGCAGAGGTTCATCAAACAAGTCTTTGTCCGGTACACATTCCTGGGCTGTTCCCGATGTCCGTTATTGTTACTGATGATTTGCTCAGGGAAGCTCCAACAACTTGTCCAGGTTTGTCTAAACAGGAACAGTGAGCTCCAGTGTCTATTATAAATGGCTGGTCATGTCCATTAACATTTAAGAGTAACCATTGGCTCTTCTCTTCCATCATTGAATTCATACTGGGGACACTGGAGCAGAGGAGTCGGTCACCTTCATTGTTGATTCTGAGGGAAATAACAAACTGTTGGTGTTCTGATTTCCCATTGGCCATGGCTGTCCTCTGTCATTAGCAAAGTTTCCTCTTCCTCTGCCAGGCCCAAAGTTTCCTCTGCCCCAGTTGTAACCTCTTCCTCTTTCATTTTCCGCACACTGCGAACTCACATGCCCCAGCTGCACACAGGTCCAGCATTGAGTGTTGTTCCAGTCACGAAAGTCTCTGACGGGCCCACCACCTCTTCTAGTCCTATGTTTGTGGATCACCATAATGCAGAGTGGTGAAAAGCACATACCCTGCAGGCACCAGGTTCACGGGTGTGACTGATGTGACTGTAGGGGAGCTGCAGGCTGTGGTTGTGGTGAGCCTGTAGAAACAACTTGAGCAGATGTCTAGGGTCTTCCAGTCTGTTCCTTTTTTGTAGAGTGAGTTGAGGTGGCGAGGGAAAACTCCCTCCAGGAACTGTGCCTTGTTTTTTCTTCATCCAATTCTATTGTTCTCATGGCGCTTGTTGCTGCTATTGTGTCATCCACCTCCTTCATCAGAGTCCCCTTGAGGATAATCGTGGTTGCTTCTCCATTTTCTTCTGTCAGTGGTATGAGAGGGTAGATCTGTGTATAGTCACCCAGGGGTCCTCTGGGTTGATTCTCATACGGCGGTGGGGAGTACTCCTGTTCTGCCCCTGTCCTGACACTTTTCTTTCCTTCTGTACTCTATTATAGTTTTCTCCAGCTTTAGTTTGGTAACGGTTGTTCATGAAGATCTGTCCTTCCAGCATCGTCATTCCCATCACAGTTTCTGATACAAGGGCACTTCTCTTCAAATCAAATCAAATGTATTTATATACGCCCTTCTTACATCAGCTGATATCTCAAAGTGCTGTACAGAAACCCAGCCTAAAACCCCTTCTCCTTGTCCATTCTTCCTGTCTGAATTATCTCCTTGACTAAATCCAACCTAGTCTTGTTGAATGAACCAGCCATTGGATATCTATTTTCTCCTGCCATCTCTGTCCAGACATGCCATTTCTTAAAAGCAAATGTTAATTCCACAGCAGGAAGCTTCTTTTGCATGTATTCAACAGGCGTGACAGGCTTCACTGCTCCTATCTCCTCATTCTGGTTTGACTGTGCCATGGTGCTCCGGCTTTTAATTTAGATAGTCTGCGTGTAATGTGTTTTCCAATTTCTATAGGGTTATCCTAAAGTGGGTGTAATATGTATGAATATGCCTACATAAATTCCTCTCTATCTCCTTTCAGTGTGTGATACTGAAATCCTAATTCTACTGTCACTTACTCCAGGCTATAGCAAATGGTTCTACTAAACTTAAATATATTTCACACACGGGCCTCACATAGACAACCGCATGCTAGATTTCAATTCCTAATATTATATCTTAAGGGTGTAGAGTAACAGTAAAGTTTTATTCAGCAGTGTCCACTGGTGATAGAATCACAAAATAACTGTCTATGAAAATCTCTACAGAACTTCCTTGTAGTACTTTTACTGGTATACTAAGTGTTGTACATTTCCAATACTGTCCTATGGTAGGAAAGTGTTACTAACAAATATGTTCAACCTTTGATTCAAATAACTTCTGTCCTACTATTCCACCATTGGGCCATTACCCAATAAACCCCGCCATAATCCACAGGCAAACAAACAATGAAACATACAGCACACTATTCATAAACAACTCAACTCATTCACTGGGTAAATTTCACACAGAATTACCACTATTCATAACCAACTCAACTCATTCACTGGGTACCTCTACAAAATAAAAAAAAATAACTAGTATCTGGGTAATTGTCGCTGAATTACCTCTAACAAATAAAATAAAAATCATCAATCATTCCTTTCATTCATCCTATATTGACATCATGCATTTCACCAATAGCCCGTTACGTAATTTCTCCAATCTAGAATCCGACTATGTCATATTCAAAGTGTATGTCTGTATTTTAGAGGGAGTGAGGTGCCACTTACTTGTTAGAGGGAAACCACACCAGTGAAAGCCAATTAATTACAGACTTAGATTAAACAGGTGTCTGTTTACCTTGTTTAACTGGGAGCTTTGGTACCATGGTGTAGAATCTCCTCCAACCGGGGTGGACACTCACTCCTGGCTAGCTCGCCAAATGTTGGGGCGTCCTTGTTCCTTGTCAATCATTGGCTCATTGGTGAAATTAGCATTCAGACAATATCTTTTAAGTAAATCGATCATTCATTTATTAATGCAATTGCAGACAGAAGTTGACAACGGGAACACAGCACGCATGTTTCCGAGTAAGTTCTGCAAAATAGAAAAGGGTCCGAGTTGTTTAATTATGCCTGCAGTCAACTCCTAGTGATGTAACTGCCTACGTCATTACCTTCTACTCATGAGACCAAACCCATGCACACACAACTATATAAACAAGAGTTTGTGTTATCTAAAAGCTCAGCAGTAAATGTCTACTCCCCAAGTTGATTTATAGTGGAATGTCTGACTAGTCTCTTCTCTCTTTCATTCCCCTGCAGAGTTCTGTCACAGTCATACATTTCTCAGACCGTTTCTTTATAAGAGGCAGAGACTAGAAAAGACTGTGGAACAATATTAAACCTTTATAATGAATATATATATATATTGTTAATCTGTAGTCTAGGACCCTATAAATGTAAGGAGGGAGGGGTCTTATAACCCCTCCCCTTCTATTAATACAACATAAGCATAATCAATTATTATAATACATCAAACATTTGGTACAGCCCCTATCATGATCCCTAGGTGAACCCAACAACACCAATAAGTAGAAGAGACTTGTTTGGGCAAAGAAACACGTGCAATGGACATTAGACTGGTGGAAATTTGTCCTTTGGTCTGGAGTCCAAATTGGAGATTTTTGGTTCCAACAGCCGTATCTTTGTGAGACGCGGTGTTGGTGAATGGATGATCCCCACATTTGTATTTCCCACCGTAAACCATGGAGGAGGAGGTGTGGGGGTGCTTTGCTGGTGACACTGTCTGTGATGTATTTAGAATTCAAGGCACACTTAACACTCCCGGCCCGGTGTCTTTTAAGATGCCATTTCTGACATATTTACATAAACTTATCTTCAGGGGACAAGAGAACGATCTCTGAGATGGGTCTTGGAGACATGGTGTCAGGTCATTTTAACTTCCAACTTCCTGACCATTCCATCTTTGCTGGGAAGAGCCTTCACAATGACGACCCATTGGCTTTTCTTTCCTTCTTGCCCGATTGACCTTCATCGGAACAACGTCTCCTTCCTTCAGGGTTGGGTCGCTTGCGCTGCCATTTCTGACAACTTTACAACGTATTGAGGTATTCTTTGCGCCATCTGGCCCAGAATGTTTCCGCCAGTACCTGGGAATGTCTTCCGCTAGTGCTTCAACAGGTTTGCCTTTGAGAAGTCTCCAGGGTGAGGTGGGTCAGCACTGATCTTCTGGGTCAGAAGAGACTGGAACCAAAGGTCTTGCACTGATAATGGCGGAGACCTCAGCCATGAGAGTGTTCAAAATGTTGTGAGTGAGCTTTGAATATCCAACTTGAAGGAGAATGGAGTATAGGAGATGTGGCATGCATCAGTAAGTCTTCTTCGTCAATGATGAGATGACGCTTGCGGAGGGGACTATTGGGCAGAAGGTCTTGCTTTACCTCGATGCATTGGATGTCTTCTGAGTAGAACTTATGCTGAATACATCGGATTACTGTGTACATGGCTCTTTTCACTTCTTTCTCAGTGAGGCTTTCTTTTGCCGATGTGCCAGCCGGCACAGCTACTTCCATCTGCAGATTTGGTAAACCCTTGGGCTATGTGGAGAAGACGGGCTGTTGTCCTCACGAGGGAACTCTAGTGAGAAAAAATGCTCAAATCACTTGGAAACCAGCTGAGTCTCAAACTTTAGTGTAAAGTTTTGTCACTTTTCTTTTTAACCTTTTTCTAACTAGGCAAGTCAGTTAAGAACAAATTATTATTTTCAATGACGGCCTAGGAACACTGGGTTAACTGCCTTGTTCAGGGGCAGAACGACATATTTTTACCTTGTCAGCTCGGGGATTTGATCTTGCAACCTTTCGGTTACAAGTCCAACGCTCTAACCACTAGGCTACCCTGCCGCCCCAGGCGACAGGTTTTGAGCGGATCTTGACATCTGACTCTGGGTCGACAAGCTCGAATGAAGCATGGTCTTTGCCTGCTGACCTGTCAGGGCTCGAGAAGGAAAGATGCTCCAGACAGCCATGTCGTACTTGTAAGACGGCTGGCTGGCACAGATCGTGAACCATGGTCTGCTGTAGAGGTCGTCACGGTTTTCAACAGACCCGAAACTCTGAGATCTGATCCGGGACCCGAGCGGATCCTGGTCCTAAATTCAGACTTTTATCTCGGATCTGGGTGGGGTCTGATATAATTGCCACAGGTCTCGGGTATGTGCAATTAAAATGTATTTACCGGCTGGACCCAATTGGACCCGTCCTCTTCTAATTGAATGTATGTGTGATTAGAACTGCGCTAGCTTGTTATCTGTGTCAGCCAATTGCAACTCAATAAAACCTATAACTTATATTACAGCTGAAACTGGTTCCGGCTGCTCGTGTCACGTGCGCCAGCTGCTGAGGAGAGGGAGAGAGCGACTAAAATAAGCATTGACCTAGGCTACTGTTGATTGCGAAGATGGGAATCCTTTTTCATTGAAGTATAAAACGAAAGTTAGAGGACAAAGTAGTGTAGTGACTGGACTAATCTGACTTTAGCTGCCTCAGGTCTAGCTTTGTCTGTGGCAATACTTGCATGTGAATTCACAGAGGAGCGGGATGACTTGCGAGAGGAGATGGGACCCGGTGTTGATACCATCTTGTGATTTTGTTGTCAGCAGGAACATCATTATTGCTTGCAGGATCCATTGTAGTAGAGAAGACAGTGACAAGTGTCTGGCTACTGTAGTCGTTCTGTAGCCGCAGATGGCGCAGTAGTCGGTATCCGACATCCGTCGTCATAGTACCTGGTGTGTGGTTATCATTTTACTGTATTGTAGTTGCTGTACTCCCAAGGTGTTGAGTTAAACAGCTAGCTGAACTCTTATCAGTACTCAAATCCTCCAAGGAACAGGTAGGTGTTGTCTTTTGGCAGGTTTAAATGCAGAAAAGTGGGAAACTGCAAATACATAAATATACCAATCAATGCACAGTAGTTCAATACACATGAAGTTAACTTTGTAGACTAAGCTAGACTAAGCTAAACTAAGCTAGACTTGGCTAATGAAAATGAACACAATGCTAATAGCTCTAATGGCGATGCTACTGTAATGTGACTAAACCTAACCTTAAACATTCAGAGTTAAAGCCTAAACCTAACCTTTAACATTCAGAGTTAAAGCATAAACCTAACCTTTAACATTCAGAGTTAAAGCCTAAACCTAACCTTTAACATTCAGAGTTAAAGCCTAAACCTAACCTTTAACATTCAGAGTTAAAGCCTAAACCTAACCTTTAACATTCAGAGTTAAAGCATAAACCTAACCTTTAACATTCAGAGTTAAAGCATAAACCTAACCTTAAACATTCAGAGTTAAAGCATAAACCTAACCTTAAACATTCAGAGTTAAAGCCTAAACCTAACCTTAAACATTCAGAGTTAAAGCCTAAACCTAACCTTAAACCCTTCTAAATTTGACGTTTGGAACAATTTAGAAATGTGACATTTGGGAGACATGGATGAGAGTCTAATTCTGATGTGAGACTGTGAGGGGCTTGTAGGTGTCCCTGTGTCTTTGTGTGTGTGTCCCTGTGTGTGTCCCTGTGTGTGTGTCCCTGTGTGTGTGTCCCTGTGTGTGTGTCCACTGCTGCTAAGCCATTGTGTGTGTAATGGCTGCCCGTTGATAAATAGCCATCATTCTCACCCTCTACACTGCAGGGCTGTCCTATCTGTCCTGACTCAGATGGATCGCCCTTTGTGGGGGGTTTTGTTGCTCGCGTCCACAGTAGCATTAATCTTCTGCTAGTCTCAGGAAGAGGCCGGCTCCGCGCCGGCTGCCAGACGACAAAGTAAGTAAACACAGAGCTCAAGGCCCTCAGGGTTGTGTGTGTGCGGGGTGTGTGTGTGTGTGTGTGTGTGTGTGTGTGTGTGTGTGTGTGTGTGGTGTGTGTGTGTGTGTGTGTGTGTGTGTGTGTGTGTGTGTGTGTGTGTGTGTGTGTGTGTGTGTGTGTGTGTGTGTGTGTGTGTGTGTGTGTGTGTGTGTGTACCCAGTAGATGATAGCCAAACAGATGTTTAAATGAATGCTACCCCAGATCCTGCCTCTTTCACATTGAAGTACAAGAGAGAGCGTTCCCCCCCCCCCCCTCCCCCAGACACGACAACATAACCAACAAAAACGGGTCACAACTCCTGCAGCTCTGTCTCACGCTGGGTATGTACATATTCAATGGTAGGCTTTGAGGGGACTCCTATGGTAGGTACACCTATAGCTCATCTCTTGGCAGTAGTACTGTAGACTACTTTATCACTGACCTCAACCCAGAGTCTCTCAGAGCGTTCACAGTCAGCCCACTGACAGCCCTATCAGATCACAGCAAAATCACAGTCTACTTGAACAGAGCAATACTCAATCATGAAGCATCAAAGCCAAAGGAACTGAGTAATATTAAGAAATGCTATAGATGGAAGGAATGTAGTTTGGAAACCTACCAAAAAACAATTAGGCAACAACAAATTCAATCCCTTTTAGACAATTTCCTGTACAAAACGTTCCACTGTAATAGTGAAGGTGTAAACTTCACAGTAGAACATTTTAACAGTATATTTGAACTCTCATCTTCCCTATCAAATCTAAAAATGTCAAGCAGACAACTTCAGAAAATGAACAACAATGACAAATGGTTTGATGAAGAATGCAATAACCTAAGAAATAAATTGAGAAACCTGTCTAACCAAAAACATAGAAAACCTGAGTCTACGGCTTCACTATGGTGAATCACTAAAACAATACAGAACTACACTACGGGAAAAGAAGGAACAGCACGTCAGAAATCAGCTCAATATAATTGAAGAATCTAAGCAATTCTGGGAAGATTGGAACACACAAAACAAACAACAACAAGAGTTATCTATCCTAAATGGAGATGTATGTGTAGCGTGGTTCGTTCTGCGTTGTGTACTTTTAATCAGGACACTGCCACAACTGGAATTATGATGGTTGAATCATGTTTATTGGTCCTGCACACGAAGAGACAACACACAATATGTTAGCCCTCGGTGCAGTCACAGCTCTCGGGCACCTTGCTAGCTGAAGGTCCGGCCAAAAGAGCGGGAACTGCATACATACATTCAGTGCCCAACAGCACACTATACAATTAAAATTATATACAACATATTCGGAACAAAATAAAAGACATACCTGCACACGAAGAGACAACACACAATATGTTAGCCCTCGGTGCAGTCACAGCTCTCGGGCACCTGCGTGAGCACATAGCAACTCACTCAAACACGGTCCCAAATACTCCCGAGTTACAATAGGTACCCTAATTAGCGAGCTTGGTGAAAGTTAACATAAATCTTTATAATTGTTCACATTGTAACAAAACATATAATTGCGTAACAGCACTTTATGTAACTTTACCACAGTTTTATATTGCCAAATTACGGCGCCAAGGACAACATACCTTGCTAGCTGAAGGTCTGGCCAAAAGAGAACGATAAAAGGGTACGTAAGTACGGATAACCCGCGATGGACCAAACCAAAATATACAAACTTTTACAATTAGGTGTATTTACAATATAGATATCAAAAAATGTTTGTACACCGAAAAATAACATTAACTATGCTGCTGTAATTAAATAAAGAAAACACATTGAATTATTATTATTGTTATTAACTTATTAACATCCCCTCTTGACCTGGCCTACTTGAACTGTCCTTGCGTGCAACTTGGTGCATAATCTAGCGGAACAACATCACTCTACTACATATGGATAAACCACTTCTCCAATCTTTTCGTCTCTTTAACAAAGAACAAACATCAAAAACATATACATGATCAAATACAAACGTTAGAATCAACTGTTAAAGACTACCAGAACCCCCTGGATTCTCCAATTACATTGAATAAACTACAGGACAAAATACAAACCCTCCAACCCCAAAAAGGCCTGTGGTGTTGATGGTATCCTCAATGAAATGATCAGATATATAGACCACACATTCCAATTGGCTATACTTAAACATCATCCTCAGCTCTGGCATCTTCCCCAATATTTGGAACCAAGGACTGATCACCTCAATCCACAAAAGACAAATCTGACCCCAATAACTACCGTGGGATATGCATCAACAGCAACCTTGGGAAAATCCTCTGCATTATCATTAACAGCAGACTCGTACATTTCCTAAGTGACAACAATGTACTGAGCAAATGTCAAATTGGCTTTTTTACTAAATTACCGTACGACAGACAACGTATTCGCCCTGTATACACTAATTGACAAACAAACAAACCAACACAAAGGCAAAGTAATTTCATGCTTTATTGATTTCAAAAAAGCTTTTGACTCAATTTGGCATGAGGATCTGCTATACAAATTGATGGAAAGTGGTGTTGGGGGAAAAACATACGACCATTATAAAATCCATGTACACAAACAACAAGTGTGTGGTTAAAATTGGCAAAAAAAACCCAATTTCTTTCTACAGGGCCGGGGGGTGAGACAGGGATGCAGCTTAAGCCCCACCCTCTTCAACATGTATATCAATGAATTGGCGAGGGCACTAGAACAGTCTGCAGCACCTGGCCTCACCCTACTAGAATCTGAAGTCAAATGTCTACCCACAGGGGTACGAGCAAAGCCGTCGGGGGTACGCCAAATACAAATGTGATTCACATTTCTTTAAAAAAAGTGTTTATTTTTTTGTAAAAAAAAAATCTTCACATTTTCAAACTTTTCCATTTATATTTTCTAATGGGGCTATACATTTGGGTGATTTTTTTCTTCTCGCCTGAGTCGCCTCGTTTCACTGCCAAAGATGAAACCATCTAGTGTTCAGCGAAATAACAACACAATGTCAAATACAGGTAGCCTAGTCAAATAATTAACATCCAATCACATTAACCGTCACTCTCTTCGGGAATTCCACTAACAGTCCATATGACTTTCGAGTCGTAAGACATGTATAAAAGCAATAGATACCATTAATAAGAAGGGGCTAGAAGCGTCTTCTATGGTGAGCTACCGAGTGGCTAGAACAGGCAAGCCCCATACTATTATGAAGGACTTAATTCTTCCTGCTGCCGCAGATATGGCTGGGGGAAAAGGCCAAAAAAAAACGATTGCAGACAATGCCTTCATCAAACAACACTGTTTCATGACGCATCAGCGACATGGCAGGAGATGTTTTGAAACAATTACTGCTTCGCAATACAAGCCAGTGAATTATATGCGTTTCAGCTGGATGAGTCAACAGACGGGGCGGGCCTGGCACAGCTCCTGGTATATGTCCGTTACGTTTATGGGGGGTCAATTAAGGAAGACATCCTCTTCTGCAAACCATCACAACAGGAGAGGATATTTTTAAAGTACTGGACAGCTTTGTGACATCAAATGGACTTTGGTGGTCAAGATGTGTTGGTATCTGTACTGATGGCGCAAAAGCTATGATACGGAGACATAGTGGAGTGGTAACGCGCGTGCAAGCAGTTGCTCCCGATGCCACATGGGTACTATGGTGGAAATGACAAGATTATGTTATAATACTTTTTATTGCATCAAATGGTTGTTTTATGCAACAGAATAGAGGGTTCTTATAACTCTATTCTGTCTGTGTGAACTGAAAGTGGGCCTCTGGGAGATGTAACACTGACAGGAGATTTACGATGTCTTTGGGTGATTCCAGAGCATGAGTTAATGTTTCTGTACTGGGGGGTACCAGGGGGAGATGGCTCCAGTATGGAGTTGGGGGACCAGACCCTGGACTCTACACAATGATAACTGTTTTACTGCAGATACTGTCCGCTGTGAATTCACCTGGGGTGAGTTATTCACAATTTTCGATGAACAAATAAGGTTTTATATGTAAGATGGCTAAATGAAGAGCAAAATCATTGATTATTATTATATTATTATTTGTGCCCTGGTTCTATAAGAGCTCTTTGTCACTTCCCACGAGCCGGGTTGTGACCAAAACTCGCACACATTCTTATGTTTAATAAATGTATCATATTGTGTGTGTGTGGCAGGCTTACAATGATGGCAAAAAACAACATTTGAGAGTGCGCTGACCTTGGTGCTAGAGGGGGTACAGCTGGAGGTTGAATGTTTGAAGGGGTACGGGACTATAAAATGTTTGGGAACCACTGCCCTAGAACACACAAAAAACAATACATACCTCGGCCTAAACATCAGCGCCACAGGTAACTTCTACAAAGCAGTGAACAATCTGAGAGACAAGACAAGATGGGCCTTATATGTCATCAAAAGGAACATAAAATTCAACATACCAATTAGGATCTGGCTAAAAATACTTGAATCAGTTATAAAAACCCATTGCCCTTCATCGTTGCGAGGTCTGGGTTCCGCTCACCAACCAAGAATTCACAAAATGGGACAAACACCAAATTGAGACTGCATGCAGAATTCTGCAAAGATATCCTCCGTGTACAACGTAAAACACCAAACAATGCATGCAGAGCAGAATTAGGCCTATACCCGCTAATTATCAAAATCCAGAAAAGAGACGTTAAATTCTACAACCACCTAAAAGGAAGTGATTTCCAAACCTTCCATAACAAAGCCATCACCTACAGAGAGATGAACCTGGAGAAGAGTCCCCTAAGCAAGCTGGTCCTGGGTCTCTGTTCACAAACACAAACAGACCCCACAGAGCCCCAGGACAGCAACACAATTAGGCCCAACCAAATCATGAGAAAACAAAAACATAATTACTTGACACACTGTAAATAATTAACAAAAAACCAGAGCAAACTAGAATGCCATTTGGCCCTAAAGAGAGAGTAAACAGTGGCAGAATACCTGACCACTGTGACTGGCCCAAAATTACGGAAATCTTTGACTATGTACAGACTCAGTGAGCATAGCCTTGCTATTGAGAAAGGCTGCCGAAGACAGACCTGCCCACAAAATGAGGTGGAAACTGAGCTGCACTTCCTAACCTCCTGTCAAATGTATGGCCATATTAGAGACACATATTTCCCTCAGATTACACAGACCCACAAAGAATTAGAAAACAAATCCAATTTTGATAAACTCCCACATCTACTGGGTGAAATACCACAGTGTGACATCACAGCAGCAAGAAAAGGGCAACCAGTGAAGAACAAACACCATTGTAAATACAACCTATATTTATCTTTACTTATTTTCCCTTTCGTACTTTAACTATTTGCACATCATTACAACACTGTACATATACATAATATGACATTTGATATGTCTTTATTCTTTTGGAACTTTTTTAAGTATAATGTTTGCTATTCAATTTTTATTGTTTATTTCACATTTGTTTATCTATTTCACTTGCTTTGGCACTGTAACCATACGTTTCCCATGCAGAAAGAGAGAGAGAGCTTGTAGAGAGAGAGAGAGAGCTTGTAGAGAGAGAGAGAGAGCAGGTAGAGAGAGAGAGCTTGTAGAGAGAGAGAGCTTGTAGAGAGAGAGAGCAGGTAGAGAGAGAGAGCAGGTAGAGAGAGAGAGAGCAGGTAGAGAGAGAGCTTGTAGAGAGATAGAGAGAGAGAGCAGGTAGAGAGAGAGAGCTTGTAGAGAGAGAGAGAGCAGGTAGAGAGAGAGAGAGAGAGAGCAGGTGGGAGAGAGCAGGTGAGAGAGAGAGCGGAGGTGGGAGAGCGGCGGGGAGAGCAGGTGAGAGAGAGAGAGAGCAGGTGGCGCGGCGGGGGGGGCAGGCGAGAGAGAGAGCAGGTCGAGAGAGAGAGCAGGTCGAGAGATAGAGAGAGAGCAGGTCGAGAGAGAGAGCAGGTAGAGAGAGAGAGAGCTGGTAGAGAGAGAGAGCTTGTAGAGAGATAGAGAGAGAGCAGGTAGAGAGAGAGAGCTTGTAGAGAGATAGAGAGAGAGCAGGTAGAGAGAGAGAGAGCTGGTAGAGAGAGAGAGAGCAGGTCGAGAGAGAGAGCTTGTAGAGAGATAGAGAGAGAGAGAGCTTGTAGAGAGATAGAGAGAGAGCTTGTAGAGCGATAGAGAGAGAGCAGGTAGAGAGAGAGAGAGCTTGTAGAGAGAGAGAGCAGGTAGAGAGAGCTTGTAGAGAGATAGAGAGAGAGCAGGTAGAGAGAGAGCTTGTAGAGAGATAGAGAGAGAGCTTGTAGAGAGATAGAGAGAGAGCTTGTAGAGAGATAGAGAGAGAGCTTGTAGAGAGATAGAGAGCTTGTAGAGAGATAGAGAGCTTGTAGAGAGATAGAGAGAGAGCAGGTAGAGAGAGAGCTTGTAGAGAGATAGAGAGAGAGCTTGTAGAGAGAGAGAGCAGGTAGAGAGAGAGAGCTTGTAGAGAGATAGAGAGAGAGCTTGTAGAGAGATAGAGAGCTTGTAGAGAGATAGAGAGAGAGCTTGTAGAGAGATAGAGAGAGAGCTTGTAGAGAGATAGAGAGAGAGCTTGTAGAGAGATAGAGAGAGAGCTTGTAGAGAGATAGAGAGAGCAGGTAGAGAGATAGAGAGAGAGAGCAGGTCGAGCGCAGAGCACACTGGCTGTTCCTCCTGAGTGCAATCTTTGATGAAAATAGCATCTCTCTCTGTGAAGATTCAACTGTAATGGACTCTCCTCAAGCACATATTTTGCAGTTTGGAAGTGAAGCCAGATTTCTCTGCCCCATTGCTTTTCCTATTGCCAGTTTTCTGCACTAGTTCCAAGATAAGTCAGTGGTATATAGTGGTTTTGAGGAAATGTCCTAATCTAATAGGCTACTACCATCTTGCCACTGTAGAGTTGAGCTCAGTTTAACTTATTATATGGATATCTGTTACTTATTATATGGATATCTGTTATATACATTGAACAAAAACATAAAACAATTTCAAAGATTTTACTCAGTTACAGTTCATATAAGGAAATCAATCAATTGAAATAAATCCATTTAGCCCCTTAATCTATGGATTTCACACGACTGGGGATACAGATAGGGTATGCATACATTGGTCACAGATACCTTGTCACATGTCTGGTGATTATGCAGACCATGGAAGAACTCTGACATTTTCAGCTTCCAGGAATTGTGTACAGATCCTTGCGACATAGAGCTGTGCATTATCATGCTGAAACATGAGGTGATGGCGGCAGATGAATGGCACGACAACAGGCCTCAGGAGCTCTTCACGGTATCTCTGTGCATTCAAATTGCAAATGATAAAATGCAATTGTGTTCGTTGTCTGTAGTTTATGCCTGCCCATACCATAACCCCACCGCCACCATGGGGCACTCTGTTCACAACGTTGAAGTCAGCAAACCGCTTGCCCACACAATGCCATACATGCTGTCTACCATCTGCCCAGTACAGTTGAAACCGGAATTCATCAATGAAGAGCGCATCGAAGGTGAGCATTTGCCCACTGAAGTCGGTTATGATGCCGAACTGCAGTCAGGTCAAGACCTTGTTGAGGATGAAGAGCACACAGATGAGCTTCCCTGAGATGGTTTCTGACCATTTTTGCAGAAATTGTTCAGTTGTGCAGTTTGATCAGCTGTCTGGGTGGCTGGTGTCAGACGATCCCGCAGGTGAAGAAGCCGGATGTGGAAGTCCTGGGCTGGCGTGGTTACACGTCGTCTTGGGTTGTGAGGCCGGTTGGACTTAATGCCAAATTCTTTAAAACGATGTTGAAGGCGGCTTATGGTAGAAAAAGGAAAATTAAATGACCTGGCAACAGCTCTGGTTGATATACAGTGAGGGAAAAAAGTATTTGATCCCCTGCTGATTTTGTATGTTTGCCCATTGACAAAGAAATGATCAGTCTATAATTTTAATGATAGGTTTATTTGAACAGTGAGAGACAGAATAACAACAAAAAAATCCAGAAAAACGCATGTCAAAAATGTTGTAAATTGATTTGCATTTTAATGAGGAAAATAAGTATTTGACTCCCTCTCAATCAGAAATATTTCTGGCTCCCAGGTGTCTTTTATACAGGTAACGAGCTGAGATTAAGAGCACACTCTTAAAGGGAGTGCTCCTAATCTCAGCTTGTTACCTGTATAAAAGACACCTGTCCACAGAAGCAATCAATCAATCAGATTCCAAACTCTCCACCATGGCCAAGACCAAAGAGCTCTCCAAGGATGTCAGGGACAAGATTGTAGACCTACACAAGGCTGGAATGGGCTCCAAGACCATCGCCAAGCAGCTTGGTGAGAAGGTGACAACAGTTGTTGCGATTATTCACAAATGGAAGAGACACAAAAGAACTGTCAATCTCCCTCGGCCTGTGGCTCCATGCAAGATCTCACCTCGTGGAGTTGCAATGATCATGAGAACGTTGAGGAATCAGCCCAGAACTACACGGGAGGATCTTGTCAATGATCTCAAGGCAGCTGGGACCATAGTCACCAAGAAAACAATTGGTAACACACTACGCCGTGAAGGACTGAAATCCTGCAGCGCCCGCAAGGTCCCCCTGCTCAAGAAAGCACATATACATGCCCGTCTGAAGTTTGCCAAAGAACATCTGAATGATTCAGAGGACAACTGGGTGAAAGTGTTGTGGTCAGATGAGTCCAAACTGGAGCTCTTTGGCATCAACTCAACTCGCCGTGTTTGGAGGAGGAGGAATGCTGCCTATGATCCCAAGAACAGCATCCCCACCGTCAAACATGGAGGTGGAAACATTATGCTTTGGGGGTGTTTTTCTGCTAAGGGGACAGGACAACTTCACCGCATCAAAGGGACGATGGATGGGGCCATGTACCGTCAAATCTTGGGTGAGAACCTCGTTCCCTCAGCCAGGGCATTGAAAATGGGTCGTGGCTGGGTATTCCAGCATGACAATGACCCAAAACACACGGCCAAGGCAACAAAAGAGTGGCTCAAGAAGAAGCACATTAAGGTCCTGGAGTGGCCTAGCCAGTCTCCAGACCTTAATCCCATAGAAAATCTGTGGAGGGAGCTGAAGGTTCGAGTTGCCAAACGTCAGCCTCGAAACCTTAATGACTTGGAGAAGATCTGCAAAGAGGAGTGGGACAAAATCCCTCCTGAGATGTGTGCAAACCTGGTGGCCAACTACAAGAAACGTCTGACCTCTGTGATCTCCAAAAAGGGTTTTGCCACCAAGTACTAAGCCATGTTTTGCAGAGGGGTGAAATACTTATTTCCCTCATTAAAATGCAAATCAATTTATAACATTTTTGACATGCGTTTTTCTGGATTTTTTTGTTGTTATTCTGTCTCTCACTGTTCAAATAAACCTACCATTAAAATTATAGACTGATCATTTCTTTGTCAGTGGGCAAACGTACAAAATCAGCAGGGGATCAAATACTTTTTTCCCCCACTGTACCTGCAGTCAGCATGCCAATTGCACGCTCCCTCAATTTGAGACATCTGTGGCATTGTGTTGTGTGACAAAACTGCACATTTTAGGGTGGCCTTTTATTGTCCCCAGAGCAAGGTGCACCTGTGTAATGATCCTGCTGTTTCATCAGCTTCTTGATACGCCACACCTGTCAGGTGGTTAAATAAAAAACAAAAACACTTGTCAGATTATCTTGGCAAAGGAGAAATGCTCACTGACAGGGATATAACAGGGATAGGGATACATTTTTGCCGAAAATATGAGAGAAATAAGCTTTTTGTTAGTATGTAAAATGTCTGGGATCTTTTATATCAGCTCATGAAACATGGGACCAACACTTTACATGTTGCGCTGATATTTTTGTTCAGTGTATATTGATAATATATGTTAATATTGTGCTTAGTCCTAGTGAAAACCACAGGATTTAAGGTTCTATTAAATCAGTTCTGCTTTAGCCGACATCTGCATAGCGGTTGTTTTGGCGGTGTCGTTAGAGCTGTCAAATCCACAAGCGGCTCCTGGCATTATACATAAAGTGCACATTGTCATTGGCTGCACAAAGTCGCATTAAGGGACCGATTCAGACTAAGGAAATGTACGCCTTTCCTACATACTTCTTAGTATTTGGTATTCAGACTTATTGAGTCGCGTAAATGTGTCTGCATACTAGGTTCGGTTTGCTCCTAGCAGAACTCGGCGAAGTGAAAGTCTTTGCCTCGCATATATGTCCTTAAAAGACCTTTGCTTGAAAAACTTGAAAAAAATGTCAATAGTACTGTTTGTCCCCCTTGAGACGCTGTAGCCAGTATACACTTCGTCAAAAATAGTCCGAATTAATCTGAGATAACTCAAGAAATCTTAAATTAAGTTTGACGTTTACAGAGTTCTTAGTCGCACAATTTTACATTGAACTAAGATGTTTGGTGCAGTATTTCTCAAGAGAAAATTTTTTGCATGAAAACCAGTCGTCTCTTGTTGAATGAAAACAAACACGTCATTGAGAAATCTCTACGGTTGACCAATCATCGAACAAAGGGGGCGTAAAACTTCAACTACCGAACTTCGGTTTGCCTCATGAAAAAAAATGTGTGCACGAACAGCCGAAAAAACCCTTATTGAAAACCTAAACTAACAAAACGTTGTCACAATATATGCACAAAGTGTTTTGGATGGGAAAGCATGCAGACGCCTTAACGTGTGTGGCAGGTTTAGCTACCTTGCACGTTCTGAATACATTCTGGAAGAGGAAGAGGAAGAGAGAGGCCCAACTCGGCATAAAATCTGTCTCCCTACAGCAGGTGGCGTTTTTTGTTGTTGTTTAGCATATTTGCTGCGTGAGGTTTATTTGACTGAATGGAAGTTTCGTAATGCTTAAGTTGATAGAAGTACTGATATAAGTAGGACATGTGACATCCCGACAACTTTGAGAAGAAAAAACCACTTTATCTTGGAGTTGTCTCGAGATGTCAATGCAGATCATTGGCATGAGGCTAGTAGCATAGAATCTCTCTCCGTTGAATACAGGCGGTCGACGTCAACAAACCTCAACGAACATTCAAAAAAAGGATTACAATAATGACATGTATTCACCAATCCAAAGAAAGGATAGGCGGGAGCTAGACAGCTCATTGTGCCGCTTTGTGGACAACAATTCCCATTGTTAGGGTGGCGAGACATTTATCTTGTCAGTATATCTATAATCTTTAATACATTTCATTCAACCGCTGAAAAATCCTCCCACTTGCTGGCCAACAGATTTTCTCATGGAGTTTTCATTCACAATAGGGGTTTCAATATATTTATCTTAAGCCATCCCTTTAAATTAGGTGAACCTTTAATTAGAATTTTATTGACAGTCTCACGAAAAATATTTTGAGAGAACAGGTTCAGAATATAGGGATCAATGAAAGAAAGTAATCTGTGGCCTTGAGCAGGCCGCTTCTGTATCTTACTCTGGATGACTCATGACGCAGTGACGCCGCTCAACAACTACAACTATATTGTATGTTTTTTTTTCAATATTCAATCAATAACATTTTTTAAAATAAAGTCATCTGATTCAGCACCAGTTGGTAGATTTAAAATGTTCTGATGTTGTGAATTATTTAGGGTTAGGAAAGTATTTATGAATCATTAAAAACAAGTTTGGAGAGCCTTTACACGCAAAATATACTGCTCAAAAAAATAAAGGGAACACTTAAACAACACAATGTAACTCCAAGTCAATCACACTTCTGTGAAATCAAACTGTCCACTTAGGAAGCAACACTGATTGACAATAAATTTCACATGCTGTTGTGCAAATGGAATAGACAACAGGTGGAAATTATAGGCAATTAGCAAGACACCCCCAATAAAGGAGTGGTTCTGCAGGTGGGGACCACAGACCACTTCTCAGTTCCTATGCTTCCTGGCTGACGTTTTGGTCACTTTTGAATGCTGCCGGTGCTTTCACTCTAGTGGTAGCATGAGACGGAGTCTACAACCCACACAAGTGGCTCAGGTAGTGCAGCTCATCCAGGATGGCACATCAATGCGAGCTGTGGCAAGAAGGTTTGCTGTGTCTGTCAGCGTAGTGTCCAGAGCATGGAGGCGCTACAAGGAGACAGGCCAGTACATCAGGAGACGTGGAGGAGGCCGTAGGAGGGCAACAACCCAGCAGCAGGACCGCTACCTCCGCCTTTGTGCAAGGAGGAGCAGGAGGAGCACTGCCAGAGCCCTGCAAAATGACCTCCAGCAGGCCACAAATGTGCATGTGTCTGCTCAAACGGTCAGAAACAGACTCCATGAGGGTGGTATGAGGGCCCGACGTCCACAGGTGGGGGTTGTGCTTACAGCCCAACACCATGCAGGACGTTTGGCATTTGCCAGAGAACACCAAGATTGGCAAATTCGCCACTGGCGCCCTGTGCTCTTCACAGATGAAAGCAGGTTCACACAGAGCACATGTGACAGATGTGACAGTCTGGAGACGCCGTGGAGAACGTTCTGCTGCCTGCAACATCCTCCAGCATGACCGGTTTGGCGGTGGGTCAGTCATGGTGTGGGGTGGCATTTCTTTGGGGGGCCGCACAGCCCTCCATGTGCTCGCCAGTGTTAGCCTGACTGCCATTAGGTACCGAGATGAGATCCTCAGACCCCTTGTGAGACCATATGCTGGTGCGGTTGGCCCTGGGTTCCTCCTAATGCAAGACAATGCTAGACCTGATGTGGCTGGAGTGTGTCAGCAGTTCATGCAAGAGGAAGGCATTGATGCTATGGACTGGCCCGCCCGTTCCCCAGACCTGAATCCAATTGAGCACATCTGGGACATCATGTCTCGCTCCATCCACCAACGCCACGTTGCACCACAGACTGTCCAGGAGTTGGCGGATGCTTTAGTCCAGGTCTGGGAGGAGATCCGTCAGGAGACCATCCGCCACCTCATCAGGAGCATGCCCAGGCGTTGTAGGGAGGTCATACAGGCACGTGGAGGCCACACACACGACTGAGCCTCATTTTGACTTGTTTTAAGGACATTACATCAAAGTTGGATCAGCCTGTAGTGTGGTTTTCCACTTTAATTTTGAGTGTGACTCCAAATCCAGACCTCCATGGGTTGATAAATTGGATTTCCATTGATTATTTTTGTGTGATTTTGTTGTCAGCACATTCAACTATGTAAAGAAAAAAGTATTTAATAAGATTACTTCATGTATTCAGATCTAGGATGTGTTATTTTAGTGTTCCCTTTATTTTTTTGAGCAGTGTATATTGATGAATCAAAAATACGTTCAGGTCTTCAACCCATGGTAATGTTGGTAGATTAGTGTACATGGTATTGTAATTGAGAGACTGGTATACAATAGTAGGCTATACTCTTGTCTATTTAAGTTGTAATGCCCAAGAAGCCGGTGTCTGGAGGATATATTGTTACAGGGTTAATAGGCCCAAGACAAAGTCGAAGGCTGCCAAACTGTGCCAATATATCCTTCAGACACCGGCTTTGAGGGCATAACCACTTTTATACAACGGGCAACCAACATATTCAAATAATGAGTGACATGTTTTCATTAAAAACATTATTTTTATGAATGTATTGATACTATTTCATCCTTCTACAAGATATAGTCCCGACACAAATCTAGGGTTGCTACCCAAGCCAGGTGGTCTGTTATAAATATTCAATAAATAAAATGAAAAATAAAGTAATCTATTTCAGCACCAGTTGGTAGATTTAAAATGTTCTGATCTTGTGAATTATTTAGGGTTAGGAAAGAATAATTCATCGAACATTCAAAAAAGGTTTACAATAAGGACATGTATCCACCAATCCAAAGAAAGGAGAGGCGGATAAGTATCAATCGGTTTGGTTGCCAGAGACGCGACCCAGTCGTTCAGTCGTTTTGTTCTGTATCTATGGATGCGACCCAGTCGTTCAGTCGTATTGTTCTGTATCTATGGATGCGACCCAGTCGTTCAGTCGTTTTGTTCTGTATCTATGGAAGCGACCCAGTCGTTCAGTCTTTTTGTTCTGTATCTATGGAAGCGACCCAGTCGTTCAGTCGTTTTGTTCTGTATCTATGGATGCGACCCAGTCGTTCAGTCGTTTTGTTCTGTATCTATGGAAGCGACCCAGTCGTTTTGTTCTGTATCTATGGATGCGACCCAGTCGTTCAGTCTTTTTATTCTGTATCTATGGACGCGACCCAGTCGTTCGTTCTAAATGTTCCATTGCCATATTGACTGGCAACATTCTTATCCCTTGCTTGCTAGCTAGCCAACTACGGCTAACTTATAGTCACGTCAAACAGTACAGCCAGAATAACAATGAAGTAGCTGCATTTGCATTTCGTATTTTATTAGGATCCCCATTAGCTGTTGCAAAAGTAGCAGCTACTCTTCCTGGGGTCAACACAAAACACATGAAACATAATACAGAATGACATAATACAGAACATCAACAGACAAGAACAGCTCAAGGACAGATCTACATACATGTTTTAAAAGGCACACGTAGCCTACATATCAATACATACACACAAACTATCTGGGTCCAATAGGGGGAGGTGTTGTGCCGCCAGGTGTTGCTTTATCTGTTTTTTTAAACCAGGTTTGCTGTTTATTTGAACAATATGAGATGGAAGGAAGTTCCATGCAATAATGGCTCTATATAATACTGTATGCTTCCTTGAATTTGTTCTGGATTTGGGGACTGTGAAAAGACCCCTGGTGGCATGTCTGGTGGGGTAAGTGTGTGTGTCAGAGCTGTGTGTAAGTTGACTATGCAAACAATTAGGGATTTTCATCACATTAATGTTTCTTATAAAAAGAAGAAGTGATGCAGTCAGTCTCTCCTCAACTCTTACTCAAGAGAGACTGGCATGCATAGTATTTATATCAGCCCTCTGATTACAATGAAGAGCAAAACGTGTCGGTTTGTTCTGGGCCAGCTGCAGATTAACTGGGTCTTTCCTTGCAGCACTGGACTAGACGACTGGAGAATAATCAAGATTAGACAAAACTAAAGCCTGCAGAACTTGCTTTTTCGAGTGTGGTGTCAAAAAAGCAGAGCATCTCTTTATTACAGACAGACCTCTCCCCATTAACCATTGAATCTATATGTTTTGACCATGACATTTTATAATCTAATGTAACACAAAGTAATTTAGTCTCCTCAACTTGTTCAACAGCCACACCATTCATTACCAGATTCAGCTGAGGTCTAGCCCTTAAGGAATGATTTGTACCAAATACAATGCTCTTAGTTTTAGAGATGTTCAGTGACCCGTTTATTACTGGCCAAGCCGTTCCAAAACAGACTGCAACTCTTTGTTAAGGGTTTCAGTGACTTCATTAGCTGTGGTTGCTGATGCGTATATGTTTGAATCATCAGCATACATGGACACATATGTTTTGTTTAATGCCAGTGGCAGGTCATTGGTAGAAATAGAAAAGAGTAAAGGCCTTGAGAGCAGTAAACACCACACTTTACATGTTTGACATTAGAGAAGCTTCCATTAAAGAAAACCCTCGGATAGATAGCTCAGAATCCACTGTCATGACATTGGCCTGTGGGTAAGGTTTATGACCCCCCCATAAATACCTTTCTCCCTTCCCTCTCTCTCTGACCCTACTGAAGGACTCTTGAATAGCCTTTGTTAAATATAGAGAGTCTGGGAACATCAAACAAGTGGGGGGAAAGGAAACATATTTCGGTAATAGAACCAGTTGAAAATATGCGTTGGAACTTAATGAGTATGGATGTCAGTTCGGTTGTCATCTGAGACATTAGGACTGATGACAGGACGACATAAACTGTACCTGGGAAAGTCTACACATTCTAGTTATCAGATTCACATGGAATTGTTGTGCAAATTAAATGTTTGAATATGAAACTATTTGTGAGAAGATTAAATGTAATTTTAGCTTCCAAATGAGAGAATTTGGTTTTCATAAGGTTAGAGCCCTGCTCAATCAGTGGCCCGACCCTGTGAAGAGACATGGGTTATAAACTATGAAACACACCCTTCTCTCCCTCTACTATATAAGCCCTTGACAAAAATGTAACCTCCTGTTCCGAGGACGATAGGACGACGGTCCATACGTTAAAAAGGACTCACATGTCAACTACAGAACTAAGCCAACCTCAGCGTGAGATTTGGTTGTGAATGGTATGAACTTTGAACTCTTATTCACTAAAGACGTGAGACCTCCTAGCCGTTGAGTTAGCAACAGCAGCTGTAGTCGTGGGCTACGAAAGGACGGACGACGTATCCAGTCTAACACACAACGAAGATACTACAACGTATCCAATTTACCACCAGAGACATTCTTCCGAGGACAGGAAGATCTCTGTTGGCCAACCCGGCCAGCATCTACGACCAACCTACCGAAGCGCAGCTCAGAGTAAATATTTATTGCATTTTCCTTTTCCAAATGGGCGGTAATTTAGAATGCATAAGATACTGTATTTACGATAGCACAGCTTTTCCCTTTGTTCCTCAGTCTTCCCGCTCTTTCATTCAAGCCCAACCCCCTCTCTTTGTGTAACCAGCCATCATACAGGTTCCGTCCACCAGGGATGTTTTCTGTATGACATAATTTCCATTCTGTGTATATGTAATTCTGTGTGATTAGTTAGGTACTTAGTAAATAAATAATTAAACCCAATTTTGTATTGCTAGCCAGGGTTCGTGAAGATAACCAAGAATTTACAACTTTCAGATGAGACTGAAATAAGGTGACGATTAATATTGACTGCTATTGATGTAAAATATTACTAGGTCTTTCAGAGTTTATTCGGAAGATAACGGCTCTATAAACACTCTTTCGTGGTGCCCCGACTTTCTAGTTAATTACATTTACATGATTAGCTCAATCAGGTAATATTAATTACAGAGAAAGGATTTTTATAGAATAGCATGTCATATCACTTAATCCGGCATAGCCAAAGACACGACACCACATTATGGCAGAGGTTGAAAAGCCATAACACATACGTTTTCTCAACAACAGGTTATGGTCAATAATATCAAAGGCTGCACTGAAATCTAACAGTACAGCTCCCACAATCTTCTTATTATCAATTTCTTTCAACCAATCATCAGTCATTTGTGTCAGTGCAGTACATGTTGAGTGCCCTTCTCTATAAGCATGTTGAAAGTCTGCTGTTAATTTGTTTACAGAGAAATAGCATTGTATTTGGTCAAACACCATCTTTTCCAACAGTTTGCTAAGAGCTGGCAACAAGCTGATAGGTCTGCTGTTAGAGCCAGTAAAAGCCGCTTTACCACTCTTGGGTAGCGGAATGACTTTGGCTTCCCTCCAGGCCTGAGGACAAAGACTTTCCTCTCAGCTCAGATTAAATATATGACAGATAGGAGTGGCTATAGAGACAGCTACCATCCTCAGTAGCTTTCCATCTAAGTTGTCAATGCCAGGAGGTTTGTCATTATTGATCGATAACAATTTTTCCACCTCTCCCACATTAACTTCACAAAATTCAAACTTGCAATGCTTTTCTTTCATCATTTGTTTTTTTATGCATGAATACAATTGTTCACTGTTCGTTGTTGGCATTTCCTGCCTAAGTTTGCCCACTTTGACAATGAAATAATCATTAAAATAATTTGCAACATCAAATGGTTTTGGGATGAATAAGCCATCTGAGTTGAATATCTTTCTGCCCCTAATTTCATTTAACATACTCAAAAACTTTTGTTCCATCATTCTTTATATCATTGATCTTGGCTTCATAATACAGTTTCTTCTTCTTTTTGTTGAGTTTAGTCACATAATTTCTCAATTTGCAGTAAGTCAGCCAGTCAGATGTGCAGCCAGACTTATCAGCCACTCCCTTTTGTCCCATCTCTTTCAACCATACACTTTTTCAATTTCTCATCAATCCATGGAGCCTGAACAGTTCTAACAGTCAGTTCCTCATCAATCCATGGAGCCTTAACAGTCAGTTCCTCATCAATCCATGGAGCCTGAACAGTTCTAACAGTCAGTTCCTCATCAATCCATGGAGCCTTAACAGTTCTAACAGTCAGTTCCTCATCAATCCATGGAGCCTTAACAGTCAGTTCCTCATCAATCCATGGAGCCTGAACAGTTCTAACAGTCAGTTCCTCATCAATCCATGGAGCCTTAACAGTTCTAACAGTCAGTTCCTCATCAATCCATGGAGCCTTAACAGTCAGTTCCTCATCAATCCATGGAGCCTTAACAGTCAGTTCCTCATCAATCCATGGAGCCTTAACAGTTCTAACAGTCAGTTCCTCATCAATCCATGGAGCCTTAACAGTTCTAACAGTCAGTTTCTTAACAGGTGCTTGTTTATCAATAATTGTAAGAAGCAATTTCATAAATTCGTCAAGTGCAGCGTCTGGATGCTCCTCATTAATCACATCAGACCAACAAATAATTTTAACATCATCCAAATAAGAGTCACAGCAAAATCTTTTGTATGATCTCTCATACAATATTTTAGGCCCATCTTTTGGAACTTTGGCATTCCTGGATATAGCCACTATATTGTGATCACTGCATCCAATGGGTACGGATACAGCTTTAGAACAAAGTTCTACAGTATTAGTACAAATGTGATCGATACATGTGGATGATCTTGTTCCTGTAGTGTTTGTAAACACCCTGGTAGGTTGATTAATAACCTGAACCAGATTACAGGCACTGGTTACAGTGAGAAGCGTCCTCTTGAGCGGACAGCTTAACGAAAACCAGTCAATATTCAGGTCCCCAAGAAAGTAGACTTCTCTGTTTACATCACATACAGTGAGGGAAAAAAATATTTGATCCCCTGCTGATTTTGTACATTTGCCCACTGACAAACAAATGATCAGTCTATAATTTTAATAGTAGGTTTATGTGAACAGTGAGAGACAGAATAACAACAAATTATCCAGAAAAACGCATGTCAAAAATGTTATAAATTGATTTGCATTTTAATGAGGGAAATAAGTATTTGACCCCCTCTCAATCAGAAAGATATCGGGCTCCCAGGTGTCTTTTATAAAGGTAACAAGCTGAGATTAGGAGCACACTCTTAAAGGGAGTGCTCCTAACCGCAGCTTGTTACCTGTATAAAAGACATCTGTCCACAGAAGCAATCAATCAATCAGATTCCAAACTCTCCACCATGGCCAAGACCAAAGAGCTCTCCAAGGATGTCAGGGACAAGATTGTAGACCTACACAAAGCTGGAATGGGCTACAAGACCATCGCCAAGCAGCTTGGTGAGAAGGTGACAACAGTTGGTGCAATTATTCGCAAGTGGAAGAAACACAAAAGAACTGTCAATCTCCCTCGGCCTGGAGCTCCATGCAAGATCTCACCTCGTGGAGTTGCAATGATCATGAGAACGGTGAGGAATCAGCCCAGAACTACACAGGAGGACCTTGTCAATGATCTCAAGGCAGCTGGGACCATAGTCACCAAGAAAACAATTGGTAACACACTACGCCGTGAAGGACTGAAATCCTGCAGTGCCCGCAAGGTCCCCATGCTCAAGAAAGCACATATACATGCCCTTCTGAAGTTTGCCGATGAACATCTGAATGATTCAGAGGACAACTGGGTGAAAGTGTTGTGGTCAGATGAGACCAAAATGGAGCTCTTTGGCATCAACTCAACTCGCCGTGTTTGGAGGAGGAGGAATGCTGCCTATGACCCCAAGAACAGCATCCCCACCGTCAAACATGGAGGTGGAAACATTATGCTTTGGGGTTGTTTTTCTGCTAAGGGGACAGGACAACTTCACCGCATCAAAGGGACGATGGATGGGGCCATGTACCGTCAAATCTTGGGTGAGAACCTCCTTCCCTCAGCCAGGCCATTGAAAATGGGTCGTGGATGGGTATTCCAGCATGACAATGACCCAAAACACACGGCCAAGGCAACAAAAGAGTGGCTCAAGAAGAAACACATTAAGGTCCTGGAGTGGCCTAGCCAGTCTCCAGACCTTAATCTCATAGAAAATCTGTGGAGGGAGCTGAAGGTTCGAGTTGATAAACGTCAGCCTCGAAACCTTAATGACTTGGAGAAGATCTGCAAAGAGGAGTGGGACAAAATCCCTCCTGAGATGTGTGCAAACCTGGTGGCCAACTCCAAGAAACGTCTGACCTCTGTGATTGCCAACAAGGGTTTTGCCACCAAGTACTAAGTCATGTTTTGCAGAGGGGTCAAATACTTATTTCCCTCATTAAAATGCAAATCAATTTATAACATTTCTGACATGCGTTTTTCTGGATTTTTTTGTTGTTATTCTGTCTCTCACTGTTCAAATAAACCTACCATTAAAATTATAGACTGATCATTTCTTTGTCAGTGGGCAAACGTACAAAATCAGCAGGGGATCAAATACTATTTCCCCTCACTGCATTTCAAGCATTATTTAGATACTTGTTTAAGCTGTTTTCTAGTGACATTTATTTGGATAAGTCCATAACATTTCAGTCAGGTTCAAACTACTCTGTCTTTGTGTAACAGCTTAGCTTCCGTCCCTCTCCTCACCCCTAGCTGGGCTCGAACCAGGGACCCTCTGCACACATCGACAACTGCCTCCCACGAAGCACCGTTACCCATCGCTGCACAACTACTTCAAGGTCTCAGAGCGAATGGCGTTACCGACTGAAACGCTATTAGCGGCGCACCCCGCTAACGAGCTAGCCATTTCACACCGGTTCCATTTCGTCTGCTCCATGATGATTGAATTAGCCTGCATGTCTTCTTTTTATATTATCAACTGTTACTAATTATCCTCAGCAACAACCACACGGCCAAGACAGCGTTTACGGAGGAAGCAAATGAAGGGAAACGAAATAATGGAATGATAATTTAGGCTATACCAACTAAACAGTAAATTGGCAGTTTAATATGTGTGGTTATTAGGCATACTGACGACCAAATATTGATAGTGGATAGTATTTCATGTCATGTAGCCTATAATTAAGACATTCGAGAGCGCCCATCCCAGCAAGTGCAAGTGAATCTGGGCCAATTCCGGGTGAGAGTCGGACTCGGCCGACGTCCTTATTACTTATGGCTAGGATGTGGGGATTGAGCTTGGGACGATTCCGGTGTATTGCTTGGGGCTTTGGCCGATTCCGGTGTATTATGTGGGGCTTTGGCCGATTCCGGTGAGCGTTATCGGGCCGCTTCTGGGGGGGATTCTGGTAAGATGCCGGCAAAGTCGGCTGAATTCCGGTAGACGGAAACGGCCAGATGTACTTGGGCCGATTCTGGGCAGTCGTTCATTTTGATTCCGGGCCGAGTCCGACACCCGATTCCGGGCCGATTCAATCAGTTCCGGCACGCCGGAAGATGGCAGTTTATGGGCCGATTCCTCATTGCTAGCTGGGATCCCTGCAAGTTAAAAGGCTGTACAATTTTTTATTCTACATAAGGGCATAGAATTTCATAAACTTTACTGTAGGAAAGTTGATATGCTTCAGTTTGCTGCCACATGACTGGTTTCACATTTGTCTCCAGCAATTATAAGGTGAAATAGGCTCAAATCTAAAACATGTGTAATTTATCTATACAATTCACTTATCCAAACGGATAGCTAGCTCTTATGAAGTTGTAAATTACAGATCATGGAAAATGAGGTTATTTCTATGCAAATCCATTTATAACATTTCTGACATGCGTTTTTCTGGATTTTTTTGTTGTTATTCTGTCTCTCACTGTTCAAATAAACCTACCATTAAAACTATAGACTGATCATTTCTTTGTCAGTGGGCAAACGTACAAAATCATCAGGGGATCAAATACTTTTTCCCCCCACTGTAACCCTAACCTTAACCCAGGTAACATTAGCCAGCTAGCTAACGTAAGCTACCGCCAGCGACACGACCGTGATACCCAGTAGGAAGCACTGGTTATCACGTCGACCTGGTCAATTCGACGTGCAGCCCAATCAGAGGCAATAAATCTGCCCAATTAGCTGATTCCCTTTCCACTCACCCATACTCTTATCTCCATATTGGGCTGCAGCTATGTCCATACTGTTATCTCCATATTGGGCTGTAGCTATGTCCATGCTGTTATCTCCATATTGGGCTGCAGCTATGTCCATACTGTTATCTCCATATTGGGCTGCAGCTATGCCCATGCTGTTATCTCCATATTGGGCTGTAGCTATGTCCATACTGTTATCTCCATATTGGGCTGTAGCTATCCATACTGTTATCTCCATATTGGGCTGTAGCTAGTCCATACTGTTATCTCCATATTGGGCTGTAGCTAGTCCATACTGTTATCTCCATATTGGGCTGTAGCTAGTCCATACTGTTATCTCCATATTGGGCTGTAGCTATCCATACTGTTATCTCCATATTGGGCTGTAGCTATCCATACTGTTATCTCCATATTGGGCTGTAGCTATCCATACTGTTATCTCCATATTGGGCTGTAGCTATCCATACTTGCATAAAGGTGATGGAATGAAGTAAAGGTCAGAATACAGTGTATGTGTAGACACACCTTAATTCATTCTCTCTTCATCCCAAATGAATATCTAGCTGGTGAATAGCATGCTGTTCTCATGCTTAAATTCAAGGACAGAATATGCATAGAGAGAAAAGTGCATAAAAATTTAATTAGACTGTCATTTACATGTGCTTAAATCAGGTTGGAATTCCCCCTTAAGAGAAATCCCATGCAGCTTTGTTTACAAACTCCAACACTGGAATGTGAGATTTTATCTCATTTCCACCTTCCAACTGTGCCAAAACATCAGCTATGTGGGTGTCAATTGTCGCAGGTTAACACTTTTGATCAGATTGAATCTGGGCCTTTATTCAATCTGTATCCAGAAGCATAACAGGTTCTATAATAGAAATGTGAATGTCATTTCAGATTGAGCAGACATATGTAGCGTTCAACGTAAACGAAGTATCAGCTAACCTGAATGTAGTCTCTGCAAATGTGGGAACATTGCCTTTTTAAATTTCATATCACACTGTAACCGAGTGGTGTAGCGGTCTAAGGCGATGCATCGCAGTGCTAGAGGCGTCACTACAGACCCTGGTTCGATCCTGGGCTGTATCACAACCGGTCGTGATCAGGAGTCCCATAGGGCGGCGCAGAATGTGGACATGTTGGCGGACACATTAAAATGGAAGTGTAGACACATTATGTTTTGGGAATTCCATTATCAGAACTCCACGATCAGAATACATAAACTACATTTACGGTCAAGTATAGACACGGCCAGAGTCATTTCCAGGCTTCACAGCACAGCTTCTCATTAAGCGCAGCTGTCCCTGAGTGCTCCGAGTGCAATATTACAGCCCAGCTTCAGTAGCACTCTTTATTAAAATCTCCTCTGCCTTTTCCTCTCGTCTCAAACTGGCCTCTGCTTGGCCTCACTCACACATCCATTTCCAGAGGTTTTCTCTCTCCAATGACTGTGGTCTCTACTCTTCAGTCGCGGTACATTTAGCTTGTAAACAGCTCTAACCAAATGTTATTGGTCACATACAGATATTTAGCAGATGTTATTGCGGGTGTAGTGAAACTCTTGTGTTCTTAGCTACAACAGTGTAGTAGTATCTAACAATTCACAACAATACACACAAATCTAAAAGTAAAACAATGGAATTGAGAAATATATAAATATTAGATTGAGCAATGTTGGAGTGGCTTTGACTAAAATACAGTAGAATAGAATACAGTATATACATATGAGATGAGTAAAGCAGTATGTAAACATTATTTAATCATTATTAAAGTGACTAGTGTTCCATTGTTAAAGTGACCAGTGATTCCATGTCTATGTATATAGGGCAGCAGCCTCTAAGGTGCAGGGTTGAGTAATCGGGTAGTAGCCTGCTAGTGATGGCTATTTAACAGTCTGGTGGCCTTGAGATAGAAGCTGTTTTTCAGTCTCTCGGTCTCAGCTTTGATGTATCTGTAATGACCTCGCCTTCTGGATGATAGCGGGGTGAACAGGCAGTGGCTCGGGTGGTTGATGTCCTTGATGATCTTTTTGGCCTTCCTGTGACATCGGGTGGTGTAGGTGTCCTAGAGGGCAGGTAGTTTGACCCCGGTAATGCGTTGGGCAGACCTCACTTCCCTCTGGAGAGCCCTGCGGTTGCAGGTGGTGCAGTTGCCATACCAGGTGGTGATACAGCCTGACAGGATGCTCTCAATTGTGCATCTGAAAGTTTGTGAGAGTTTTAGGGGCCAAGCCAAATTTCTTCAGCCTCTTACAGTTGAAGAGGCGCTATTGCTCCTTCTTCAACACACGGTCGGTGTGGGTGGACCGTTTCAGATCGTCATGTTTACGCCGAGGAACTTGAAGCTTTCCACCTTCTCCACTGCAGTGCCATCAATGTGGATAGGGGTGTGGTCCCTCTGCTGTTTCCTGAAGTCCACAATCAGGTCCTACGATGAGGGAGAGGTTGTTTTCCAGGCACCACACTCCCAGGGCCCTCACCTCCTCCCTGTAGGCTGTCTCGTCATTGTTGGTAATCAGGCCTACTACTGTTGTGTCGTCTGCAAACTTGATGATTGAGTTGGAGGCGTGCATGGCCACGCAGTCATGGGTGAACAGGGAGTACAGGAGGGGACGGAGCACGCACCCTTGTGGGGCCCCTGTGTTGAGGATCAGCGAAATGGAGATGTTTCCTACCTTCACCACCTGGGGGCGGCCCGTCAGGAAGTCCAGGACCCAGTTACACAGGGCGGGGTTCAGACCCAGGGCCCCGAGCTTAATGATGAGCTTGGAGGGTGCTATGATGTTGAATGCAGAGCTATAGTCAATGAACAGCATTCTTACATAGGTATTCCTCTTGTGCAGATGGGATAGGGTAGTGTGCAGTGCGATGGCGATTGCATTGTCTGTGGATCTATTGGGGTGGTAAGTAAATTGAAGTGGGTCTAGGGTGTCAGGTAAGGTAGTGGTGATATGATCCTTAACTAGCCTCTCAATGATGACAAGTGAGTGCTACGAGGCTGTTGTCATTTAGTTCAGTTACCTTCGCTTTCTTGGGTACAGGAACAATAGTGGACATCTTGAAGCAAGTGGGGACAGCAGACTGGGATAGGGAGAGATTGAATACGTCCATAAACACTCCAGCCAGGTGGTCTGCGCATGCTCTGAGGACGCGGCTAGGGATGTCTTACTCACGTCGGCCAAGGAGAAGGAGAGCCCACAGTCCTTGGTAGCAGACCATATCAGTGGCACTGTGTTATCCTCAAAGCGGGCGAAGAAGGTGTTTAGCTTGTCCGGAAGCAAGACGTCGGTGTCCATGACGTGGCTGGTTTTCCCTTCGTAGTTTGTGATTGTCTGTAGACCCTTCTACGTATGTCTCATGTCTGAGCCGTTGAATCGCGACTCTACTTTGTCTCTATACTGACGTTTTGCCTGTTTGATTGCCTTACGAAGGGAATAACTACAACGATTGTATTCTGCCATATTCCCAGTCACTTTGCCATGGTTAAATGCGGTGGTTCGCGCTTTCATTTTAGCGTGAATGCTGCCATCTATCCACGGTTTCTGGTTTGGGTAGGTTTTAATAGTCACAGTGGGTACAACATCTCCTATACACTTCCTGATAAACTCAGTCACCGTATCAGTGTATTCGTTAATGTTATTCTCAGATGCTACCCGGAACATATCCCAGTCCACGTGGTCAGACCAGTGTTGAGTAGACCTTAGTACAGGTAGTTCCTGTTTGAGTTTTTTTGTTTCTGTCTATAGGAACGGAGGTGCAAAATGGAGTCGTGATCAGATTTACTGAAGGGCGGGTGTGGGAGGGCCTTGTAGCCATTTTGAAAAGTTGAGTAGCAGTGGTCCAATGTTTTACCAGAACCAGTACTAGTCAATTTGTTGGTTGAACTTCGGTAGCATTTTCCTCCAATTTGCTTTGTTAAAATCCCCAGCAACAATAAATGTGGCCTCAGGATATGTGGTTTTCAGTTTGCATAAAGTCCAGTGTAGTTCTTTTGAGGGCCGTCGTTGTATCCACAGCCACAGCTAAGGGACTATAACTACCACTGTGCTGCATAGACATGGGTTCCTTCCTCCTAGCCAACATCATTGCCTACTGACTGACAGACTGCGCTAAGAGCTGTGAATGTAAAACCTGGGAATTACTTGAATAATGCATGTGTTGAATAGTGCTGTGTCTGTGATTATTTTGTATCTCTCTCTCTACAGCTCCACCTGGGGGTCATTTCTCAGTACTGCCTGATGTTTTCCACACCTGCCTCTCTGAGTCTCCCCCGGTGGTTCCTGATCTGTCTTTAGCAGCTGTTGAGGAAAGGGAGAGAGGAGGACTTGCAGTACATGCTCTGGTTAGAACAGAGAGAAGCTGAACACCACGCAAAGCTACAACGACAACTGAAGGAGGTCTGCCACTGGGTTTGAAACTGGCTAACCATATGGACATTTAATATACTATTCCCTTCCATCAACAGTGCAATCTTGTAGTTTTTAATTTGCTGCTACTATCAGACTCTTATTTACTATTTAGAGAGTTTCCCCCAATCCCTCCTTCCCTAAAACACGTGTAAATATTGCACTATAAATTCTGCCTTCCTGTATTATTCTATTCTACTGAGATATTTACTTGATCTTTCATTATTTCTAATTGTTGTTGCAGTGTCGAGAAGCAACCTACAAGAAAGCATTTATTTAAATGGGACTGTGTATCCTGTACATACTACCAATAAAACTTGCTGAAATAAGGCAGCCTCTTGTTTAGTCCCACTTGACATACTGGCCCTAGAATTGACTGTGTGGTAATAGTATAGATACCGCTGGTAGCGTTGATATGGTAGGTATAAAATATTGCTACATAGACAGGCCTGCCCTACCGAGACAAAATCTATTATTATATTTACACTTATTAGAAGTTCGTACCATTTTAAAGATTTGTCCAGAAACTTTAGTGTACATCACCCTACTCAGCATGTGTCGTTCCAGTGTACTAGCTGCATTTTGGTCAGAAGTACACTATATATACAAAAAAGTATGTGGACACCCCTTCAAATTCGTTGATTCGGCTATTTCAGCCACACCCGTTGCTGACAGGTGTATTAAATCGAGCACACGGCCATACAATCTCCATAGACAAACATTGGCTGAAGAATGGCCTTACTGAAGAGCTCAGTGACTTTCAACTTGGCACCGTCATAGGACGCCGCCGGGAGCGTCATGAAATGCGTTTCCATGGCTGAGTAGCCGCACACAAGCGGCTAGTCTATAATCAACATGCGCAATGCCAAGCTCGTCGCCATTGGACTCTGGAGCAGTGGAAACGCGTTCTCTGGAGTGATGAATCACACTTCACCATCTGGCAGTGCGACAGACAAATCTGGGTTTTTGGCGGATGCCAGGAGAACGCTACCTGTCCCCAACACAGTATGTCACTTTTTGGGTGACCAAACAAAATTCACATAGAAATGATTGTTATAGATCTGTAATTCCGATTGAAATCACGTCTAAGAAGCGGTAGATATGTGCACCACTTCTATGCTTCCCCCGTTCTTAAGTTTAATTTCTGCGTCTTTTACTTTTGTACACCAGCTGAAAATACAATATTTGTGGTTCTGATTCTCTACACAGTATACTCGCATGTCTTGTCAGAAGCTGAAATTAGGCGAACTATTCGAATTTTAGCAACCAGGAAATGCATAGTGCATTTTTAAACTAGCCAACGTCGCCATGTGATCGGGGATTTCTATTGGGGAAGCAGTGTTAGCCTATCTACACATTGTACTGTCCTGTCTTTGGTGGTACCACCCAGCACATCTAGAAGGGAGTGTTGTGGTGCTTTCATGGGAACTCAGGAAGAAAAAAAAACGAGGTCAAATCATGACGTCGGTGATCTTCATTACGGAAAGTCTGAGCTCTAGAAAGAGGCCCGACTTGGACGACCGTTCGAAATGATTATTTTCCGAGTTCCAAGTTGTCTTGAACGCAGCATTATGTCATACCGACCTTTCCCCTAAGATGACTTAAGGCCTCTACATCACCGCTAAGGACAAGAGCTAGATTTACTACTATAATAAAATAACGTCCGCAACAAATTGTCAAAATGAAGACCAGAAGTGACGTTTGATCACTATAACTAAGCATGAAAAATAGTTAATCCAAGTGGCTCTTTAAATTTCAATCACGCGTAAAGTTGTACTTCCACGATACTGATTGAATAGAGACCTAATTTGAAAAGTCCTACAAAAGTCCATATAGGATTAAGAAAGTGTGTTTAATGACAACAAAAATCCGTGCTAAATATTATATCATCATCATCATCAAAACGTGCTCGACTCCACCTTGTATAAATTGAAATCGTTCTGTCCCTGAACAAGGCAGTAAACCCAATAAACATATTATAATAAACCAGCCGTGACACAGAGCGATGGATGTGGAATTACTATCACGACTTTATTAAATCATTGCTAAACCCCCCCCCCCCCCCAAAAAAGCAGACATTCAGCAACAGTTGACATTGTAGCAGCGGTAATAGAATAGACCGAGAGAATAACACTAAATTGGGGTATTTTTAAAATGTTTAAACTCCACACCATCAGCTCTGAGGACGCCGTTTCACGTGTTGCGATGGACGCGGGCGTCTGTATATTAAAGAGATGTAATTAAATCATCCAAGGTTTTGATCAGCGGCACCTTGCTTTACCAGAAACAACAAATACATAACACCATAGAGAGAGAGAGAAGTGTGTCGAATCCAAAGGAAAGGATGCAGGGCCCATTTTATTGTTAGTACTATTCATTTGGGACAATGCCGTAAAATTGTAACGTTTCATTGGAGCATGAATAACCAATCAGGATTATTAGAACTTGAGTTACCAGGGAGAGAGGGAAGGCTCAACAGATAAGATTTTATTGTGTTGTTCTTTTCTCATTTCATCTGATTCTGTCACAGAGAAGAGAAACCAACCCTAAATGAGTATATTTCCCTTCCACTTAGCCTGGTCCGTATCTACTGTCAGCACAGAGAGCGATCTGGCACCCAGGGTAGTCAGGAGAATAGGATCTGACAACAGGGTTAGTTATTTTAATTCAACATCCTACTGTGAAGCCTCCTTCCTGCCTCCCTTTTGAAAAAGACCAATAAATTGTCATGACAAACAAAAAAAAAAAGAGCTCATCTTAAACTTCTTAAAACAAAAACACAGGTCACTCTTAATACGCTGCGATCGAATCTCAAAACAATGGGGTTTTTTTTACGTTTTTTTTTTTTTAAGTTACTTGAAGATTGCAACCCAGACATTTATGTGGGTAATATTTGAGAGAAGCATGGGGTTTGTTTACCGTGTGTATTAAATGTTACAGCAACATGGTCATAAATGCACCAACTGACTCAGCACATATAAGATCTGCTTTAAAAGAGTTACAGTTGGAAGATGATGCAGAGGGACAAAACCCTGGTGGAGACGAGGAAACTGGTGTGTGTGTCTCTGTTACGGTATGTGTGTGTGTGTGTGTGCGTGTGTGTGTGTGTGTGTGTGTGTGTGTGTGAGGGAGTGACAGAAAGCTAGGGAGAAGTTGGAGAGCGAGGGTTTTCCGGCTGAGAGTTGTCCCATGGAGGTGTTGTTAGCAGGACCAATGTGTGGGCCCTCGTCCCATCGTGGGGCTCTTCTCGGGGGCAGGGTGGTACTGAACACCATCAGGGAACAGAGTTCAACAGGTCTTGGAGGAAGAGGTCTGGGTCCGGAATGTCAGAGAGAAGTCCTGGAAATCAAAACATTTAAACAGAGTCAGTCTGAATCTAACACACAATCATGAACAATCAGTTTCTTGTTGAGGGTATAACTGTTCACATTTAATGAACAAACCCTGCAAGAGCAGAAAACATGAACCAAAAAAAGACAGCATTTGATTCTATAGTATGCCACTATCTCAGTGTACTGCACATGTCTGGTAACACTGACCTACGACATCCAGGAACTCAGAGAAGGATTCAGCGGGCATGAGTTCTTCCTGGTAGGCCTTGAGCACGCGCTCCGAGGCCTCGTAGATGGGCATGTCATTGTGCCGCACGTACTCTGCCAGCGAGAAGGACCAGCCTCCCTCCGTGTTGCTGGTGGGTACTTTCTATAGCCGGAGGAGGGAGAGGGAGGGAGGTCTGAGTGAACTAAAATCACATCCATGTCATACGTGCAAAACACTTGACACAATTGGTTGTGTTAAAACATTTATTTTTACTCACACGTTGAATGATGACTAAGTAAAAAAAGAGTTTTGTTGGCAGGATAAGTCTCTCCTACCCTGAACATGTCATAGATGAGTTCAACAAGGCCCCAGAAGAGGAGAGGAGAGCGGTACACTGCATATTCCTTGGACTGTTTATCTGGGAGTCTGGAGAAATGAGGAAGATTAGAAATCATTCACAGACACAGATATACTGCAGCTAAACCCTGAAGAGAACTATATTTGATCAACACAGTATAAAAACTCACAACTGACTAGATTTAACTGATAAAAAAAAATAGGTTGTGGGTTTAATTCTCGCAATGGATCACAAACCCATTCTAAAACGAATG